>NW_016158552.1:12946-51191 GCF_001687245.7 Rhagoletis zephyria | reverse complement strand
TTTTTTCAAATTATTGTTGCTTTTCCACAATAAATTTTCATTTAATAAACGGCCTCGAGCTCAATATAAATTGTTGAATATAACTGTTATAAGGCCAAAAAAATAACAATAATGTATCATTTGATGAAGACGACCCTCATGTGTTAACACCTCATTCGCCTTCAGTTCCCGATATGCTCTCTTACATATTTCCAACTCATTCATTTGGTGTATGGCATGGGATTTTATCAACCATGGTTGGCCAACGTATGCAGATATTTTACCATTGAGGGCGGCTATTTCGGTGTCGGTCCATTGAACCGGCGCTGGATATAGGTTATATATCTCCCCTTCGATCTGTCGCTGTTCGTCTGTCAAATAAGTTGCATCGAGAATGGGAAACAATTCCATGTTCAAAGGCTCAAATACCAAGTTATAAAATCCGATTATTAAAAAAAAATCTGTCAACGGTAGACGTAAAGTCCGTACTATTAAAGTCTATGTTATAAGATGATGGTACTCGATTTAAAATCAGTACAGTATTTACTTCAGTTTATTATTTATTATTATTATTATTTTATTCTATGAGTATGTCGTTTTGAATATCCACTTTCAAAAATAATGCCGCATAAATCGATCACTATTTGAATATTGCTTTAAATCTAATTAGTTTAACAAAAATTCACGCTCAATTGGTGGTATATCTCATGTGATTTTCGGACCAAAATTTAGTTTGGCGTTTAACGCACTAGCTCGAATCTTTTTATGGACCAAGTTATTTGCTCCCGGCAGCAGCGAAGGCCTTGAATACTTGGGAGTATTTCCTGTATCTCGTTCGGTCCCTTCTGTCGCCAACAAGGTACGCAACAAAGATCAAGACTATCCACCCCCGAATTTACCAGAAGACCAAATCAGACTGAGAATATTCAAACAGTTTGAGAATGTTAAACGAGATTACTTTGATACAAATTTCAAATTTTATTGGGAATGAATACCCAAAGAAATTACAAAAATAAAGAAAAATTAATAGTTTGGTTCAATTAATATTGACCGTGTTATCGGTTACGTTGCTTGAACTTATACCGAAAGACGAAAAGAAAATTTATCGGTTCAAAACTCTTGACCGTCGATGTGCGGTGTTACTTGATTAAAAAATTCAATTAACTTGCTTTTCAGAATTGGCGAACTGAACTGAACGAGAATGGTTATGACTGCTGATCAATGGTGTTCGCATCGCAGATCGATCACCATTCACCCCCGCGGAATTAAATAATCAAAATATCCACAAAAATTTTGATTGAAAACGGCTCATGCCGTTTGAAGACTGAGGACGATATTGATTTACAGTGATTATGAATTCAAAAGATAATTATTTGATTCAATCTCAATGATGATTTATAATAGCGAAATTTCTAAAAGAAAAAATTTATCAAAAATCTATTAAACTCGAATATGTATGGTTCACCGACGTACAATTTTGTGACCAACAAAATGAGAAAAACGACTAAAAGATTTTAATTTTTCCTTAAATCTAATTTTATGATGTATTAAATTGATTCGATGATGAAATTGCTATATTCCCTCAGCTGAGCACGCGGTTATTTTATGCCGAGCTTAAGTGTGGTTATGTTCAACAAAAACTTATTCTTTTTCACCCGTTTAGTTGGGCGCCAATGATTTGCTTGACCTTAGTTTGTCGCTCCAAACAGGAATCTTTATTTACGGTTGATGGATAGCTCGTTTCCAATGGATGGTGGCAAGAAAGTGGCTGACTTATGTGTAATGATTTTGTATTACCGGCTTATGGTGACTCAATTGCTGTCAAATGAATAGTCCAGATTTGATATTCACAACTTCTTTGTTCTACGCAACAACATGGCTGGGGATTCGCCGGAAGGATTGTGACGACACCTTTTGCCTCTATTAACTTCATACAAGAAAAAAAGCTTTTTACAGTCAGCCTTTTTCCGTTTATTTGCTTGGACGCAGTCGATTTCACTTTCCACTGAGGGGTGAGTATCGACTCCCCGAATGTCGCCAGCTTTTAATACACTTTAATTACTTGGTTGTAATTCCGTTCTTGCGAGGGCTGATGAGTGTGGTTCGCTCCGTGTCCAATTCGGAAAAAGGCCATATATTTTTCTAGCCTCGTGGTATGTGACCACCGATTCTTTTATCGTCTCTCAGTGTGGGCGTTTTCATAGTGGCCATGTCAATTCGTGTCTATACTGATATAATGGTTCGTGTCTTGAATAACTATTGGTTACGTACATTCATCTGGCAAGTTTAGCTTTGACAGTTTTGTTATGTTTACATTTCTCATAATCGTTCTTATGTCTATTATTTGGACGATAAAAATAATAGATCAATTGTTGCTTTTGAATGATCTTGTTTTAACTTGATTTTGAATGTTATTTGAATGTTGGGTAATATCACAGAATAAACAGTATGCAGAAGACGCACCACATACACATTTATTTTTCTTCGGCGGACGTAATATTACAACCCGGACCAGAGCAGAGAAGTTAACATCACGACTACTATGAATAACATGGCGACCCGGAACAGAGCAGAGGAGTTAACATCACGTCCACTATGAATAACATGAAGTTAACATCTCGCCACAAACACACATCGTAATCAGCGTTGCCGCGAGCTTGAAAAAAATGTATCAGTTGCCAAGCAGAAAAAGTATCAAAAGCAAACAAAACTGTTGTTTGTTAAACTATTATTTAAAAAACAAATAATAATTAACATTTTATAATTTAATCTATAGTTATAAAAAAATTTATGTTTCTTGCTTCTGTCTGCTTATTTGCATAACGAAAAACATACTTATAGAGCCCCTAAACCACACAAAATCCTTGCGCAACCCGAGACTTGTACAAGTCAATATTGTGGAAATTACTACAGCATAAAATTGCGCAAACCTTATTTTGAAGGAACCTTGCTCAAGTAAATATGTACAAGAAATATGAATGTGCGTTGTATATTTTTATAGCTTCAGCTTTAAAACGAAAAAAAAAACAAATAAAAATAAAAATTTTTTTCTATGCTTTTATCCATATTCTACAGCACGATCTGGAGACTAAAACCAAAACTAAAATAAAAATTTTGCAGTTGTCGCCATACGCAGCACAAATTATTGTACAATAACACAAGCATGAGCAAAATATCAAAATAATTTTTATTTTAGCGCAATAACTGTGCAATTTAGTACAAACGACCCCATACACCACACAAACGACCGACGCAAGCCTGATATATTTAGCGTAATGTTTTTGTGTGGTTTAGGGGCCCTATAACAGCGGCGAGTGCAAAGACGTTCCGGGTTGTGTCTTCCTTATAAGAGTTACAAAATCAAACTTATAAATATCTATATATAAATTGTAGTATCTAGTATTACTATTCATACTTTTAAAAAATTGATTTCTTCTTCGAAATACGGCATTTGGGAACAAAAAAGTATCAGATATTACAATTTAGAAAAAAAAGTATTGAAAATTATACAATTGTATCAAAACGGCAACGCTGATCGTGATGGAAAACGAAGTTAGTTAACATCTTGTCGTCATAGCGACGATGGAATTAACAGCGTCAGCCGAGTGTAAATACTGCTAAAGTAACATAGGCAGTTCCGCTTGTGATACCCTTGCTTGCCTCACCGCTCGTGCCATAATTCAAATTCGTTCGATAGTCGACATGCGTCTTCTGTATACTGTTTATTCTGTGGTAGTATATATATATATACATGATTGCTTTTTTCGATTTGTGTTTATTCGACTGCTGTGGTTTGGTCGTTTCTTGCAGTATGTGCGTATGAAGGCTTGTTTGTTTGCCTATTCCTAGGTTCAATTTGGTATGCTGTGGGATTGCTGTTGTACCCTTTCCAGGCTTCACGAACAGTACACCGGCGTTCAGCTTTAATTTTGTTTACCGATTTGTGCTTTAGGAAGCTGGGACAGGGGTCTTCGGAAGTGTGCGTGTTGACATTACAATTTGCGCAGAAAATACGTGAGCAAATTTCATGCGGAGGAGGAAAGGCACATTGTTTGCATAGTTGTATATTTTTACAAGTGTTTTTCGTATGCCCAAGTTTTTGGCAATTTCTGCACCTCATCGGATTGGGGATATATACCTGGACTGTGACTCTTTCGCATCCTAAACTGATCTTTTCTGGCCTCCGAATAAGACCCCGTTCAACCCCGTTCATGATAATTGTTTTTTTATAACCCGGGATATAAGTTTTGCACTGTCACTTTAGAAAAGGAAGTGGTAGAAGGTGTGAGTTTTTGTTGGCACTTGTGGTAAATCACACTAGCACACTAATACTTTATTGCGCAGAGCTTGACTACAGTAGGTCTTTACGCGTCGAACGCTCGGGTTGAACTGGTCTAGGGTTTTAAAGCATGATACCGAGACAGCTATTCGCACGCGCAATGAACTCTTGAAGGGAGCTGGATTTTTCCTCCGGAAGTGGACATCGAACTCCAGGGAAATCCTGTCAGCTTTGCTCATCTTCTGAAGAAATTTTTTGGAAATCGACGATGTGAGCGAGGCGAGAATGTTGGGAATTCGATGGAATGCTGCTCACGACATGTTTTACTTTAACGTGCAAGAGATCCCAATAAAACCATGCTACACCAAACGGGAGGTTTTATCGTGTGTGCCAAATTATTTGACCCTGCAGGATGGCTGGGTCCCATTGTGGTGGAGGCGAAAATTCTTATGCAAGACATATGGCTAACCTAGATAGATTGGGATGATAGTCTACCTCGAACCCTTTACCAGCGTTGAGAGAACTTTCTTAAAAATTATATTCACAAGGTGGATCAACTTCACACCTTGGAATGAAATTGAATTTCATGGGTTTTGTTATGCATCACAGAAGGCTTATGCGGCAGCCCTTTACGTTAAAGTGCGCGAACGAAACTCGAACAATATCCCGTTTGTAAATTTACTTGTAGGTAAAACTAAGGTAGCACCCGTGAAAATCGTCTCTCTACCTAGATTAGAGCTGTGCGGGGCTCTACTTTTGGCCGAACTAATCAATGCATTACTTCCACAGTTCGACATCGCCCAGCCAGTGATATACAATGGACCGATTCCACCATCGTGCTGTCGTGGTTACGGAAGCCACCCTGTTGTTGGATCACCTTCGTGGCGAATAGGGTCGCCAAAATCGAGGAACTTGTTGGAGTTAGAGGGTGGAATCATGTGGATTTGGGTGATAACCAGCGGATCTAGGGAGCCGCGGCGTATCCCCTCAAGAATTAGCAAAAAGAACAAAAGGTAGTTCGAGTCCATGCTGCACATACTACGGAATTGTCGGACATTTTGGAAGGATTCTCCGATTTCTCTCGTGCTTTGCGGGTAAAAGCACGGATTTTCCAAATTTATTACAAAACGCATCCTGTGCACAAAGTGTTCCCGCAAGAGGAAACATTACAGATAATTTCCGAAGAAATTAGACGGGTAAAACCGCGCCTCATTAGATCAAAAGAGGTGCTACTCGAATAAGTATAAGGCGCTCGCGGCATCTAGGCCAGTGGGCGCAAAGAGCTCCATTAACACTCTCAATCCTTTCCTCGATAGGAATGGAATCATGAGAGTTGGAGGGAGGCTGGCGCCAGCGGATCTCCCATATAACGAACGCTACCCAGTTATTGTACCGTACGATTGCCGATTCTCCCGACTTTTAGCCAGATTCTCACACCTGATCTCTCTGCACGGGGAAAATCAACTTATGCTGAGACTTCTGAGATCAGTATCTTGGATCGTGCGGATGAAGAATTTAATAAAAAGCGTAATACATAACTGTAAGGTTTGTCTCATTTACAGGAAGAAGACACGAGAGCAACTTATGGCAGCACTCCCGCCTGAACGAACGGATGTATCCCGGCCCTTCACGAATACCGTCGTGGATTTTACTAGCCTTTCGAAATTAAAAATTATAACGGCCGAGCGTGTCTTATAACAAAGGGATATGCCTGCGTTTTTGTCTGCTTTGCGACAAAGGCAATACACCTGGAGGCAACTAGTGATTTATCAGCCTCCACATTTCTAGCGGTCTTTTCAAGGTTTGTGGCAAGACGGGACTTACCACCCAGCCGTACGCACATCAAGAAATCGACTGGCACTTCATTCCGCCAGGAGCCCCACATATGGGAGGACTGTTGGAAGCAGGAGTGAAGAGCTGCAAAATCCATTTCCGGAAAGTAGCCAACACCATGCGTTTTACGATGTAGGCCTTTTCTACCTTGCTAGCCAAAATAGAGGCGAGTTTGAACTCGAGACCTATTAGACACTACTGAATGCACAGAACCCCTCACGCCAGGACATTTTGCTAGCAATGGCGGAACCGGAAATAAGTGGAAATCCGATGTCAATCGTCAACCGATGTCAAAAAATCAAAGCCAGTCATCAAGGATTCTGTCGGCGATGGAAGCAGGAATACCTAAAGGAGCTACACAAGAGAACCAAGTGGCAACACCCCCAACGAGACATCGAAGTCGATGATTTCGTGGTTATCAAAGAGGATAACCTACCCCCGAATGAATAGCGACTTGGCAGAGTTGTTAAGGTTTTTTTAGGGCAAGACAATCGCGTGCTAGTCGTAGAAATATGCACTACGCGTGGAGTAATTCCACGACCAATCGTGAAATTAGTACTACTTCCTCTAGTGAATACAAACTAACTTTTTTTCTACTTCCAGAATTTTACAATTTGGTTCGAGCTAACTCAAACGCAGCCCAAAAGTGGTATCGATTAGGGATGTTGCGAATGTGGAATTTTCGACATCCGCGGATGCGAATGCGGATGCGAATATCTAACAGCTAACATCCGCGGATGCGGATGCGAATGCGGATGTCAAGTATTTTTAAGAAAAAATTAGAATCTAGCATATGGCGAGATCGTTGTTTAAACCAAGGCTGCACATTAGCGTTAATTTTATCAATAAACGAAAATACCAAATCGTTTTTGCATTTACATTGATAATGTTAACGTTATGTGTTTATCAAAAAAGTTTCGTTTTGTTAATTATCAGAAAAATATGTCAACAACAATTTTGTTTCGTTGATTATCAAAAAAATATCAAAGAAAAAAAAACTCTCTCTGCACCAACCAAAAAATTTAAGAAACAGGCAAATTTCATTATTTGATGGATTTGCGGGAACAATGGGCCGTAGAAAAGTAGTAGTAGAGTCAATTTTAGTTATAAGATGCAGCTAAGCGTAAACGATGTCTTTAAAAATGAAGAAACGTAAAACTATTTTAGAGAATACCGCAATGTAGTGAGAAAGCTGCGGACGCCAGCAATGCACAGACTGTTATCGTCACAAAATTTATAACCTCTTAGTTTGGGAATGAAGACTACCTCGACTTTTCTCCAAAGGAGTGGCAACGTGGCCAAATTCTAGACAGGCCCTAAAGGATCTTACTAGAGCCCCTTTAATATAAGCCTGTCTCCTCCATAATTTAGCAATTTTTGATACTCACCATTTGGGCGCGGGTATTTTTAAAGTCGTCAAAAGAGGTTGAAGAAAACCTCACTGACTCCTCAGTCACCACCTGTGATGCTACCCTGTAGGGAAAACACGAACTAGTGAACCAAATTTCTAGTTCAGTACTAGTTCTTTTTCGCCAAAAACGAACCAGTCCGATAGTAACTAGTCCCGCACTAGTCCAAAAGCAGTGAAATGTGGTACTTTCACTAAACTATTTTATTTCAAATTTTAAACGCAGGGAATCATTATGAGAAAAATAATTTAAATCAGCATTTAATCATTATTTTATGAACGGAAATAATTATTTGATTTTTATTTTTGGGATTACAAATAATGATTATTTTATGATTTTTATTTTTTCGCTCAGAGATTATCATTAATTTTGAGTATTATTTTTCCACTTAAAAATAATGATAATTTATAAAATTGAAAAGGCCATACAGACGCAACCTACTGAAATTTTGACCTGAAAAGTTTGGGTCTTATTCCTCTTATAAGGGTGCGGCTACCTCTCAAAAGGATACGTCGGTAATCACGCTGGTATAGTTTTTGAGTTGCTTAATAATCATTATTCTTAGCGATTCCATAAACAAAGGCCAAGATCCTGAAGGACAATTGAGAAAGGCAATGCAGTTGCAGAAAAAGAGGCATTTAAAAAAAAAAGTGTCAAAATAATTATCACTTTCTCATTAAATTTATTTAAAAATGCAAGCCACCAGAGCTACCTTTTTTTTAAGAAAAGACAAATTAATTTTTTTTTTATGCAATCCAGCACAGCTACCTTAATACAGTCAGTCAATAAAGTTTAGGTACAACGAATTTTTTACAGTACGGGCAGTTATTTTTTAAATATTTTAGTTTTCGGTAACTTTTTATAAAAATATGGTAAATTCTACAACAAAATCCCCAAAAAAAAATTTTTAATAAATGCGTTTAAACATTTGTGATTGTATTGTCCTTCCTACAATAACTACATATAAAAAATGGATGCAGATCGAACTAGATCTCATCTGTCGAATTAGGAACTGGTTTGGAACTAAAGAAAAGGGGATGCAGAACGAACTAGATCTCATCTGTCGAATTTGGAACTGGTTCGGAAATATAGAAAAAGGGATGCAAAACGAACTAGATCTTATCTGTCGAATTTAGAACTGGTTCGGAACTAGAGCCAAAGGGATGCAACGGGGGACAATTGACACTTCCTAGGACATCGCAATGTTAAATTCGCCAGTCGCTAGCATGCAAAAGAGAATTAACGCGTACTAGTCATGGTTCCAAACGCACTAGAACCGAACCAGTTCCGCACTAGTTCGTTTCCCTACAGGGTATGTACTAGTTTAGTCTGGATGCTCTTCCCGTCGCGCTATCCTCCACCATATCTCTGCCTGGCCAGAAATTATCCTGCTACCCGGAAAATTAGTTTCCAAGTTGTATTTAGTTGTATTTGTCTACCATCGACGTGGTATAAGTTCCATCAGATTTTCTGAGAGAATCAAGCCTAACCGTCAGATCCTGTTGAAGTACCTTACACAGCCTGACAGACTCTTTCATCTTGTCGATATCATTTCAGAAGCCTTTATAAGAGCTTAATTTTGACATGCGAATTTGCTCTTATATTCCATCTGCACGTTATTATATTCGGACCAGTCCTCCTCTCTACGGGGTTTTAAAGCCCTATTCAGAAGTTTTCTGGACCTTTTTCGAAGTTTGGTGAGTTCAGTGTTCCACCATTGGACCGCTTTTCCATGCCTGCTTCTTCTTAGCGGACATATTTTCTCAAAACAACCAATCAAAGTACTCGCTACCTCGCGGGTCGCCTCTTAAATTGATTTATTGTTTTTTAGTTTAGAGAGATTTGGTACTCTCGTTTCAAAGAACGAACCAAACTTCTCCCAGTCCGCCTTTCGAGGATTCCGACCTTTTTGCACTTGATACCACACACACTATACCACAGAAACTTTGTCAATTATAGAAGCATTTTATGATAATTGCGATATGAAAGCCACTGTAGCAGACTATTGGGAGTCAAAAAAATTGATTCGCAGTACCTTGTAGCAGCCATATAAAATTATACATGCAACTCCCGCTACGCAAATTAGCGTAGAACGAGCGTTTTCGACTTTAAAATACATAATTAATGACTATAGGTCAGATTTGAGTGATGATATCACTGAAGCCATATTAACGTTGCGCCTCAATTAGTTTTCGCATAATTTGTTTGCGTTTTTTGTTAAGTAGTTGTCAATCACGCAAAATTTCTCGCGATGGAAGCAGCATACAACGAACAGGAGGCACACTGGTGAGACGAAAGTGAACCAAAGACACCGTGCATCAAGGCGAAAGAACCGCTAATGTGTCCGTTAGGCCGCCAACGCAGAGCCAGTTCACATATCTACCACCGAGTATACAACCGCCTCCACAACACCCGCCAACGACATCCATCGCACCAAACGCTGACGTGCTAACCAACGGCAACCATGTGCCTACCGTTACTTTTGCGCCCGTCATCGACCAGGTACGTAAGTGGTCGGTGAAGTACGATGGAGGACGCGACCCGTTGGCATTTGCAGAACGAATAGAGGAGCTGGCCGACGTCTACACATTAAATGTAGACCTATTACCAAAGACGATGCCTGAATTCTAAGCGGCACCGCCCTCCATTGGTACCGCAACAACAACGAGCATTGGACCAACTGGGCGTCATTCAAACGTGATTTCCTGCACTTTTTCCTACCGGCCCGGTATTTTGAACGCCTGGAAGATGACATAAGGCAACGGAGGCAGCGCCCGCGAGAAAAATTCAAGGACTACGTGATCGCGCGATTCAAAACCTGATGCGACACGCGGGTCACAGTAGTGAACAACGGCTGGAAAGGATTTTTCGAAATAGCCACCCGGAGTACTTGCTTTGCATCAAACGGCGAGATTTTAACACTTTGACGGAGCTCCTCACACTCGCAGAAGACTATGAAAGCATCTACGAAAGCCACCGGCGGGCCCCAGAAACCGCCCGACGGGGAATAGCGAGACACGTTGGTGACGACCCCATTATGTCACCACCCCAACCGAGACAGGCATTTCAGCAACGACCGCCACCACGCATGGATCAGCATCATCGAGAAGCACCGTATAATACCGCCGTGACGACCCCACCCCCTTCGAGGATTTTCATAGCGGCAACACATGCAGGAGGTGTGGTCAAGAGGGACACTTCGCCCGAAGGTGCCGTAACCCACGGAAGCTGTTCTGTTGGGAGTGCGGCCGGGCCGACATACGGACAATAGAGTGCTGCCAGAGGCGTCAGGGAAACGAGAGAGGGCTTCAGCAGGGGACCGGCGCGATGAAGCCCCCCGAGTACAGCGCCGGACAACCAATAATTTTGAGCAAGGAACGCAGCCGCCTCTACGCCCTAATCTCGTTGGGTGAAGCGCCCGCGGAAGCCGTCATCGACACAAGTGCCTCTAGAAGTTTCGTATCCGCCGGCGTGGCGGAGCAATTGGTTAGCTTGGGGAGAGGCCAAAAGATAACTGTGGTCATAGGAATCCGTATGGCCGATGCCACCGGGAGCCAAATATCCGAGGCCGTGAGGACCGTAGTCCGCCTTGGGCAAACGATCCACAACGCCGTTCTGCATGTCATGCCTGGAGCAATTTACGACATCATTTTGGGCCTGGACACACTAGGGGGAATGGGAGCTGCGGAAGTCCTGCGGCGGACACCGCGTCGTATTGACGGAGCCATCTATACAACCCACGTCGACGACACCAAGCGAGCCAACACCAAGCACCGAGGACCCCGAACCACCCGCCATGACGAACCATCGCCCACCAAGGAGCAGAAGAGGGAGGCGCCGTACAAGACAACGGTCCGCAAGGGAGAGGGTCAACAGAATAGAACACGAGGACCCCAACCACGAAGATGAGGCATACGCGACTTTCGAGCCGAAGAACTGCAAAAATTGGATACTATGAGCGGAGTAGTCACAGTGGGAGAGCACCGGATCATCATGATTGACGAATGCCCCATCAAACAGCGGTACTTCCCGCGCAACCCTGCAATGCAATCTGTTATCGACGCGGAAATCGATGAGCTACTCACGAGAGGATTATCGAGCCGTCTCGCAGTCCGCACAGTGCACCGATCGTACTAGCCCGGAAGAAGAACGGCAATTGGCGCCTTTGCGTGGACTACCGTCAACTCAATGCCCAGTCAGTACCGGACGCATACCCCTTGCCGAGGATAGAGCACATATTGGACAAACTGCGCCAGGCGAAGTACATCAGTAGCTTATACCTCAAGAACGGGTACTGGCAGATACCTCTGTAGCCCAAAAGCCGCCAGTATACAGCCTTCACCGTACCGGGACGCGGCCTGTTCCAGTGGCGGGTCATGCCGTTCGGCCTACATTCCGCCCGCGTCACATTCCAGGGAGCGTTAGACCAAGTTATTGGCCCGGAAATGGAGCCCTACGCGTTTGCCTGCCTCGACGACATAATCGTCATATGCTCCACCTTCGACGAACACGTGAAACACTTGCGAGAGGTACTCCGACGACTACAGCGGGCCTGTGCATTAACCCCGAGAAACGCGACTTTTTTAAAAGGGAGCTCCGGTACTTGGGGCACGTCATTAGTGACAAGGGCATACACACCGACCCCGACAAAGTCGCCGCCATCAAGGAACTAAAACCACCGACCATCGTGAAGGAGGTACGCCAATACCTCGGAATAGCTTCCTGGTATCGCCGGTTCGTACCCGACTTCGCTACGCTAAGCCAACCACTCACCGCCCTCCTGAAGAAGGGCAAACACTGGAGGTGGGGAACTGAACAACAGGAAGCGTTCGACGTGATCAAAAGAAAACTCACCGAGGCCCGCATCCTCGCGTGCCCAGACTTCAGCAAGAAATTGACCCTGCACACGGCCGCGAGTAATTTCGGCCTAGGGGCAGTACTCACACAGGAGTTGGAAGGTAGTGAACGAGTAATCGCATACGCATGTCGGAAGCTTAATAAGGCAGCGATCAATTATTCGGCCACGGAAAAGGAATGCTTAGCCTTAGTCTGGAGCATACGCAAAATGGAGTTGCAACAAAACGCGTTCGACATCGAGTACCGCAAAGGAAAACTGAACTTAGTAGCGGACGCATTGTCTCGACAACCACTAGAAACGTTACTACAAACAACAGTGGCGGAACCACAGTGGTGGCACAGACGGGTCGATGAAGTGCGTACCAACCCGGAGAAATACGCCGATTACATGATACAGGAGGGGCAGCTCTACCGTCATATCCCATGTCGATCCCAGGACGAAGAGGCAGTCCCCTGGAAACTGTGTGCCCAACCCCCTCCGTCGACGAGTACTGAGGGAGAACCATGACATACCAAGCGCGGGAAACATGGGTATTCGCCGAACAGTAGCACGTATTGCCAATCGGTATTATTGGCCAGGAATGTTTCGCGACATCAGCCGGTACGTCCATCAATGTGTGCCAGAAGTATAAGGAGGCACAACACAAACCAGCCAGCATGATGCTCTCGCAGGTCGCACAAGAACCTTTCGCCACGGTGTGTGCCGACTTCATCGGACCCCTACCACGGTCCACGCATGGCAACACCATGCTACTTGTGTTTTTCGACCGATTTAGCAAGTGGGTCGAGTTGGTCCCATGAGACAGGCCACAGCGGAAAGACTTCGCCGCGGGTTTAGGGAGCGTATCCTCGCCCGATTTGGTGTACCCAAGGTGTTCATCTCGGATAATGGTGTACAATTTACTAGTACGCTCTGGCAGCGTTACCTCCAGAAGGTGGGGGTACGCCAACAATTTACGGCCCGGTACACACCACAAGAAAACCCGACGGATCGCGCCAACCGCACTGTAAAGCGAATTATCGCACAGCTTACGATGACACAACATAGGCGGTGGGATGACCTCCTCCCAGAAACCACACTCGCCGTAAATACGAGCGTCACAGCCTCCATAGGCTACAGCCCTGCGTTCCTAGTGCAAGGACGGCAACCACGCTGAAAATGCCGACATCGCACAGGCTACAGCAGCACGCGCCGTCGCAGCCCAAACAACTGCACGACGGACCCTCGCCGCGCGCAAGGCCGCCGTACACACTACAGTGGCGTTCACCAACGCAGCGCGCGCTGCCCACGAAATCGCCGGGCGCACACAAGCCGCTTCCCCGACCGTCAGCCCTTCGGGAGACGACAGGTAACGGGTGATTTTTTTGAGGTTAGGATTTTCATGCATTAGTATTTGACAGATCACGTGGGATTTCAGACATGGTGTCAAAGAGAAAGATGCTCAGTATGCTTTGACATTTCATCATGAATAGACTTACTAACGAGCAACGCTTGCAAATCATTGAATTTTATTACCAAAATCAGTGTTCGGTTCGCTTTACGTCCGATTTATGGTCTACATAATCGACCAAGTGAGCAAACAATTAATGCGATTGTGACCAAGTTTCGCACTCAGTTTACTTTATTGGACATTAAACCAACCACACGAATGCGTACAGTGCGTACAGAAGAGAATATTGCGTCTGTTTCTGAGAGTGTTGCTGAAGACCGTGAAATGTCGATTCGTCGCCGTTCGCAGCAATTGGGTTTGCGAAACACATTTCGAACCGAACACTGATTTTGGTAATAAAATTCAATGATTTGCAAGCGTTGCTCGTTAGTAAGTCTATTCATGATGAAATGTCAAAGCATACTGAGCATCTTTCTCTTTGACACCATGTCTGAAATCCCACGTGATCTGTCAAATACTAATGCATGAAAATCCTAACCTCAAAAAAATCACCCGTTACAACACCGCTGGGGCAGCCGCCTTCTCGGTGAGGAGTGTAGCTCCATATCACGACACCAGGCACGGGAGCGAAATTTACACGGACAAAACTACGTCCACTAGTAGCCCGCCCAACGAAAGTCCAACAAGCGACAGCTCGACGAGCGACAGCGCATCGCACACTACCTCATCGGACACCAGCACGACCACCGATAGCTCAACAGGCGAGAGACCAGCTAGCGACAGACCGGCTAACCAGGACACCGACATGGGATTGGCCGAACAGCTCGAAATCGAGCTATCCTCGGACGAGAAGCTGCCACAGCAGGCGTCGTCGGGCCCGCGAGTAATTTTCCTGCCAGGACCCGGCGGAATAGCGCTGTATGAGGCCGACCTGCGGACACTGACAGGGCCGTACTGGTTGACAGACCCAGTCATCGATGCCTGGGCGAAGGGACTGGAAGCCACGTTCAACATACGAGGTACCGTACTCAGCCCATTTGTTGTCTGGCAATTAAGCAAACCCGACCGGGGAGAGAATTATCAGCCCATCCACCGGTGGCTAAGCCACACCGACCTTTTCGGCCAATGGGTTGTCCTCGCGCCACACGATGTCTGGAACCATTGGTACCTGCTAGCCCTCGCCAACCAGGAGATGACCCACCACATAACAGATAGCGAGTGTTGGCACGACCTCTACATTTGGGTGGCCGACTCCAGGAAAGTGGGAAGGGTGACACACGCGTTACAGGAATGGCGAGTTTCTCCGGTGGGAATATCAGCAGCGACATCAAAGGGAGGCCCGCCACATACGGGAGGTACATCTGGAGGTACCACAACAGACCAACGATAGCGACTGCGGAATCTACGTGGTGGAAACTATCGAGAGGGTGCTGAGATACGTAGGACGCGGAGAAGGAGGGCCGGGGTGTAAATCCGGCCCGTTCACGGCGACCATGGCGTCGCAAAAACGCGCGCACATGCTGAGGCTATTCCAGCAACCACCGGAGGCAGGAACACCACCGCCACCACCACGACCCTCGGAGCCTCCAGAGGCAACAACACCACTACCTTCACCGCCACACACACCAGTATCACCAGAGGTAGTACCACTGTCATCGTCACCGCCCCGACACCACCAAGGGAAAAAACGGTCATTCCCGCCGAAGAAGCCGACAGACCAGCGCTGGACCAGTTCCCAGAAATCGCCGAGAGGGTCCGGAAAGCCCTACATGACCTCAAGGAGGGGATCTGCAGAACCTTAGTGAGGTTCACCACGGCAAACCCCCGAGTAACCATATACCAGTGGGACGCTCGTATAATACCGAAGCACCGCAAAACTTAAGCCCGCCGAAGAGGGGGAAGTGTGAGGACTAAATATCCACGGAATTTATCCCACACGAACGCCGCCGCCCTACACCAGCAACAACGACTACAGCAGCGTCATCAACACGGCCAGCCAACATAAGAGACCGTATCAACACTCCCTGGTGACACCATCACTACAGCAACGCAACATGTAGCCATACGACTCAGCAACACGAAGAGCACCAGCTATAACAGATGTGACTTGGCAACATACGAGTCAGTCAGCACGGAGCTAAGGTCGTGAACGCACAGCTATTAGTGAGGAGCTCTTGACTTGTACACTGTTCGCAATGCAAAGCTGGGATGTTCAAATGTAGAGTGCGGAGGTAGCGCCGGCGTCGGCCCACCATAGCGCGTCAACGCGGAACTGCAGCTGTAAACGCACAGCTACTAGTGAAGGGCCCTTGACTTGTACATTGTTCGCAATACAACTGTTCGCAATACAAGGCTTGGCCGTTCAGGGGTAGAGTCAACCGTGAGCCCGCGTGACGGCGACGCCCGTTCGCACAACAGCAGAGCCCCGGCGGAGCAGCGCCGGTGTCGCCCCACCATCGCGCGTCAACGCGGCACGGCAGCTGTGAACGCACGGCTACTAGTGAAGGGCCCTTGACGTGTACACTGTTCGCAATACAAGGCTTGGCCGTTCAGAGGTAGAGTGCCGCCACACCTCAGTCCACCGCAAGCCCGCGCAACGGCGACGCCTGCCACACAGAAGCAGAGCGCCGACACAGTGGCGCCGACGTCGCATAGGAGCAGAGTTCCCACACAGTAGCGCCGACGTCGCATAGGAACAGAACGCCGACACAATAGCGCCGACGTCGCACAGCAGCAGAACGCCGGCATAGTGGCACCGACGTCGTCCATCAGCGGAGCGCCGACAGAATAGCGTCGGCGTCACCCAGCAGCAGCGCGCTGGGAATTCACCGTTAGAAATTCATACACCGTTATCGTATTATGTTCGTAGAAATTAAGTAGTAACACGTTTTTTTTTAGAGGAAAAGAAATAATTAAATAAAGTACTATTTGCAAAGGCCCCACAATATAAATTTATTGTAACGGACCCTGGGCACGGCGAGTATACCCCAGCATAGAAAACAGAAGCGTCGGGGCCCTCACAGAAAAACGCTTCGTTACAATTGACTGCGACTGATTTCAAAAATTTGTGCTTATAGCGAGCTAAATAGGTGTATATGGAAAATAAATTATTATTTTCCAGGAATGAAAAATTTTGAACAAAATTCTGTTTTCAAAGTCGTAGCTGCCAGCAGAATCGGATCAGAATATTGTTATTTTTTTTTTAAAGCACCCCGTTTTTAAAAGCATTTGAATCTCAGACAGTTAAGTAATTCTTATCTTATTAAAGGTCAGACCTATAACTTTTTAATTAGTTGAGCATCGATTCTTTTTATAGCCAAACGTTGATCATTTCTGCTGGAAATCCCTATTGAAGAAGCTTACTCTTTGACTTTAAATAGCAAAGAAGGGACAGTTTTACCACAGAAGTTTATATCCAACTACGAAAAAAATATTGCCTGACAAGTATACAAAATTACTGATTTTAAAATTTTTGATAAAAAATGAATTCCCCAAAGAGCCCCAGTGAAATTAAATATACGAATATGTGTAACATCAAAAGAAAATCACGAAGATATGGTTAAGAATTACCGTGCACACTTTGTTTCTAGTAGTTTTTTTTAACATTGATTCAAAAAATCATAATAAAGAAAGAAACCAATGCAGGTATTTAAAGCACAGAAAAAATATTATTTAAAGGACTATATTCTCTTCGACGTACGTCAAAGGTCAAGTAGAAGTGGGAATTTGTATGACTGCCCATTCCAAGCTCGGTTATGTAGCTTAATAAATAATATGTTTAAAGACATTTTGATCAAAGTTGATTATATGATATTTGACCAGTTTTGTTACGCAAATACTCCCACGACTACAGTCAAAATTATTGGCTACAATTTATCATTTTGTTTGCCATATATACGTTTTACCGATGCATTTGCACAACATTCGCATTCGCAAAAGCTCCGCCTTGATTATGGCGAATGCGAATGTTAAAAATAATGCGGAAGTTCCGCGAATATTCGCAACAACCCTGCTATCGATGCCCCGTCTGGAAGCGCAACCACCGCCTGCTGTTTTACCGCCAGTTCCGCCGAATGAAACCTGAGGAGAGACTTCGAGCTGTCCTCCTCCACAGCCACTGCGCTAACTGCCTTTCGTCGCGACACATTTCCAGCAATTGCTCATCATCAAAAAACTGCGAGCGATGCCAGGAACGACACCACAGTCTCCTCCACCTTTGGGAAACTTCTAAGCGGCAGGAAGAAGGGTCGCAGGACCTAAAAGCTCCCGACGTCCGGCCAATCCGACAACACCGTCCATACCATGCTCGGGCGGTAACTGAGTGAAATAAAGAGGTTCTGGAGATCGACGCAAGTGATGAGGAGCTCCATGTTGGATGTTTGAAAAACACTATACGAATATTTACTTGCTAATATTGTAAAGCTAAAATATGTACTCACTATTGTTATTTTCAAATGTAAAAAATGTATACGAGAAATTTTTCATTCTAAAATAAAACTTCCAATCTACAACTTTACTGCGTATGTATGAAACATTGGGAGCATTTCCCAATAGGTTATGGGCCATCGCGCAATGTCGAAGGAAGGCGTTAGTACAACGATCGCCAAACTAAATGGTGAAAACTAGGCAACATGGAAGGTAAAGATGGAACTACTGCTGATCAAGGAAGATTTGTGGGACATACTCTCAAAGCCGAAGCCAGCGCAGCCGGACGCAAGCGGGATCAAGCAGGACGGACAAGCTCGTGCAACCGTTGGACTGATAGTGAATGATGATCAACTGGTGCATTTCAAAAACGCGGTTACAGCCAAGGATTATTGGAATGTCCCGAGAGAGTTTTATGAAAAACCATCCCTTAGCAGTCGCGTTTTTCTGATGAAGACGATTTGCAAAATGCAATTAAACGACGATGAGAAAATGGAGCAACATATTAACGATTTGATGAGTTACGTTGAGCAGCTATCCATGATGGGTGATCCACTAAGCAGTTCCTGGACTGTTGCTATGCTGTTGAGCACTCTTCCGGAGTCATACGATCTATTAATTGTTGCGCTGGAAGAGAGATACAGCTTAACATTAATTTCGTCAAAGGAAAACTTTTGGAAGAGGCTAAACGTAAGGTGCACAAACAGAATACTTCGGATTCGGCGGTGCTGAAAATCGAAGGGAGAGAGACTCAATTCAAGAGGACGGGAGTTCAGATCGATTGTTTTTATTGCAAGAAAAAGGGCACTTGAAGAAGGATTGTAAATTTTTTAAAGAGAAGCAAAAATATCACGTTAATATGGCCGGGAAACAAGATGATTCACTGGAAGAGCAATGTTTTTGGTTAGGCAAGTCGACGAAAAATGATTGGTACATAGATTCAGGAGCAACATGTCACATCGCAAATAATAGGGATATTTTTTGACATGCTAAGGAATAATATCCAAGAAGCTGTTAACGTCGCAAATGGTTACCGAATTCGGTCGCAACGCAGAGGCAGTGGTCAGATTGAGATAATAAATGCTGATGGTGAGTCTGAAAGGATGTTTTGTTCGTTTCTTCAATAGAAAGCTACTTGCTATCGGTGATTAAGTTAACCGAGATGGGTTATCAAGTACTTTTTGAAGGAAAAAATTTTAAAATTATTAAACATAATCAAGTAAAAGCCACAGCGGAATTAAACAATGATTGGTACAAGCCGAGGGTGACTTGTGCAGAGGTGAATATGGTGAACAGTGCTGGACGACATCAAGGATGTGTGCATGACTGGCATCGAAAGTTTGGTCATCGTGACATCAAGGTTGTGTCGTCGTATTTGAAGGACAAGAACATCAAAGTCAAACTATGTGACGCTGAGTTTCAGTGCGAAGTATGCCTTATTGGTAAACTGACAAACCAAAACCATTTCCGAAGGTACCAGACGAGCATTCGGGTGCTGTGTTAGATTTAATACACACAGATGTTGCTGTAATGAATAAAACAACACCAAGTGGTTTCCGTTATTTCGTGACGTTTATTGATAATTACAGTAGGTACTGTAATTTGTATTTACTCAGACGCAAGTCAGAGGTCGTAGCTCGCTTGAAAGATTTTATAAGTTTCGTTAGAACAAAATTTCAAGACTCCAAAAATCATAAGATCTGATAGAGGAGGAGAGTTTACTGGGACAGCTGTTGCCAGTATTTAGCAAGCTTAGGTGTTCAGCAACACCTACGAAATCCTCCGCGACCCTGTTCACAACCTGGACGAAGGAGGTCAGGCTACCGCTGGGGATTCACGTCGATGACACACCAATTCCGACGGTGAATAACCCCAAAATACTCGGAGTAACATTCGACAGCCTGCTCTCCTTCTCTGCGCACTCAACCGCTATTGTCAATAAAGTACAGAGCCGCAACAAGGTCCTCAAGTCGCTAGCCGGCAGTACTTGGGGCAAAGACAAAGAAACGTTGCTGGCAACATACAAGGCAATAGGCCGGCCGGTTTTGAACTACGCAGCGCCAGTGTGGTCGCCAGGGACTAGTAGGACGCAGTGGACGAAGCTACAGACGGGACAAAATACGGCACTTAGGACAGCGACGGGATGCCTCCTGATGTCGCCAGAACATCACTTGCACGGCGAGGCGCAAATGCTCCCCGTAAAGGAGCACAACATAATGCTCTGCAAGCAGTTCCTGATCGGGAGCCACAGAAGTGGCCACCCAAACAGACAGCTGCTTGCAGAGGAGCCCTCGCCTAGGCACGTCAGGAGGCATCTATATGAACTGACGGACGAAGTCCAAAGGTAGGCTGAATGAGGATGTGCCGAATGAGTGTCCGGCATGCGGAGAGACCCCACATGACTCGAAACATCTCTTCGCATGCCCGGAAAACCCGACAACCCTAACGGCCTTGTCCCTGTGGACAAACCCCACAGAAGCTGCACGCTTCCTAGGGTTGCCGTTAGTGGAACTTGACGACAACGACTGAGATACCAACCGTCCTGGGCGGGGTTGTTGTAGCCGCTACAACAACAACAACAACAACAACAGCAACAGTTCGCAACACCGTAAACTCCACAACAAAATGGAGTAGCTGAGAGACGAAATCGGTCCCTAACTGAGATGCTGCGATGTATGCTAGCCGATGCAGACCTTAACGATGAGTTTTGGGGTAAGGCGGTAGTTACAGCAAATTATATTCAAAATCGTATACCGACAAGGTCAAATAATATTACTCCTTTTGAATTATGGGAAGGAAGAAAAGTTGATATGTACAAGTT
Organism: Rhagoletis zephyria; assembly: GCF_001687245.7. Classification (NCBI taxonomy): domain Eukaryota; kingdom Metazoa; phylum Arthropoda; class Insecta; order Diptera; family Tephritidae; genus Rhagoletis; species Rhagoletis zephyria. Next base: position 30,197 of record NW_016158552.1, on the reverse strand, counting down.
TGAACGGTTTGGTTCAAAAGCTCATGTTCTAATACCAGCTCAAAAGCGTAATAAGTTATGCAGGAAAACGGAAAAATTAATTTTTGGTGGGATATTCAGAGAAGTCGAAGGCGCTCAGATTTTTGAGCAAAGAGAAGAAGAAAATTGTCATTAGCCGAGATTACGTAATTCTTAATTTGGAATTTGAAAAGCAATCTGGACAAATTTCGGAAGTGGGCATATCACTAGAAGATAGTTAAAAGAAAAATACAGAACACAGTGGATTAGAAGATGATGAATACTACTTGACTGCAGATGAAGACGAAGCTGTAGATGAAGGCAATGATAGCATTATAGTTTCACAACAAGAATTCATCAATGGTTGATTTTTCATCTGATGACACCATTGTTCCAGAAGAAGAGCTTAGAAGATCTAAGCGAATTTCAAAACCCCCAGTTAGATATACCTGCTTAGTATCAGAAGCAGAAGAGCCAAGCCATTACAAAGAGGTTTTAGTTCGACAAGATAAATCCAAATGGATGAAAGCTATGGATGATGAAATGGATTCTCTTCGTAAAACTGGAACGTGAAATTTGGAAACTCTACTCCGAGGGCGTAAGGCAATAGGCTGCAAATGGATTTACAAAATCAAAAGAGACGTAAACGGAAATGTATTAAAGTCCAAAGCTAGGTTGGTTGCGCAAGGTTTTACACAAAAGTATGGAGTTGACTACGATGAGGTATATGCACCGCTAATATGTTCAACCATTTTCCGCGCGTTTTCAGCAGTGGCGGATTCGCTAAATTACACGGTGCGCTCTTAAATGGAAATTTAGTAGAAGACATCCATATGCACCAGCCACCGGGCTATGAAGTCAAATCGAAAAATGCAGAATTACTAGTATGCAAACTTATAAAAAGTTTATATGGGTTAAAGCAATCTGCAAGATGTTGGAGTAACCAATTTTTCGATGTTTTACATGCAGCAGGTTTTCATCATGGAGAAGCTGATTGCTGTCTTCTGAAGAAAAAGAGAGAAGTTCACTACATCTACGTATTGGTTTACGTTGATGACGTATTAGTTGCCTCAAACGTAAACACCGATTTCGAAATTGTCGAAAAAATATTAGAAGATAATTTTGAAATATCACGGCTTGGGAAAAATAATTTTTATCTGGGTATCAAAATTGAGAGGGAGGAGTCCGGATATTATAACTTAAATCAAGAAAATTATAATGTAAATTTAGCTAAAAAAGCTGGACTTCATGACGCAAAATTTTCGAAAATCACAATGGATGTTGGATACATAAATTTACACCGCGATGAAATGAAATTACTAGAAAATTACTTTGTATCATGAACTTGTTGGCTGTTTATTATACATAAGCATTAATACTCGTCCTGATATTGCAGCTGCTGTGTCAATTTTTCGTCGTCATGTAAGCAGACCGACCGAAATCGATGGGGTGGAGCTCAAGAGGTTAATAAAATATTTGATTGGCACTAAAGACTTGAAGCTAAAACTCGAAAGTAAGAAAACTGAAGTTCTGGTGGGATATGCAGACGCCGATTGGGCACAAAACTGTGATGACAGAAAATCAAATAGTGGATATATCTTCAAATATAGAGGTGCTTGCATAAGCTGGAGCTGCAAGAAGCAAAATAATGTTTCATTGTGTTCAACAGAAGCAGAATACATTGCGTTGGCAGAGGCTTGTCAAGAAGCATTGTGGTTAAAAAATAATAATTTCAGACTTCGAGTTGTCAGAGGTGCAGCGCTTTGCTATTTTTGAAGATTGTAAGGCTTGTTGATAACGAAAAGTTTAGTCGTAGAACAAAGCATATAGACACAAAGTATCATTATGTACGCGACCGTAAACAGAAAGGTATAATAAATTTACAATATTCTCCGACTGATAATATGGTTCCAGATTTACTAACCAAGCCATTACTTTTCTTTAAATTGAATAAGTTTAGAAGCGAATTGTTATTGAAATAAGTTTTTTTGAGGGGAAGTGTTGGATGTTTAAAAAAAAACTATACGAACATTTACTTGCTAATATTGTAAAGCAAAAATACTTACTCACTATTGTTCTTATTTTCAAATGTGAAAAATGTATATGAGAAATTTTTCATTCTAAAATAAAACTTCCAATCTACACCTTCACTGCGTTTTCATACATTGGCAGCATTTTCCAATACTCCAAGCTATGGAAGACGTGTCTGAATTAAGCGAGCCACCGGTATCCAGACTACCTCTGTCGGGTATCCGGTCGGCGGTCCAGCGAGCCCAAGAACCATTAAAAAAGACGCCCGCGTTTTCGCCGATACACGCGCCGTAAATCGCAACCGCCGCGCTGACGAGGTGTGAGAGACGCCCGAGAGCGAATCCAAGGTTCTGCTCGACGGGCTCTGGGCTCGAGAGGAAGAATCCAATCTGTGCGAGCCATCATCGACCCAGGGTAACCTCATTGCACCATCGCAAGATCCCTAGCGCGGGAACTGCACGCATTACCGAGAGGTGAGAGCGACCACTGCCCTTTAATACTCAAAGGGTGGAATGAGCGGCTAGAGATCCGCGCAAAGGTGCTACCGAGCCTGACGCGCACCGCCCCAGAGCGCACAGTCGACGCGCGTGTCGCAAATGAGTTCGACAATCTCTGCTGAGCCGACCCAACTTTTTACCGCGCGAGTGCCATATCTAGGTATTAGGAGCCGACGCATATGCGGCAAGTTTGCGTCCGGGATTCATGCCCACGACACCCACCAAACCTGCCGCGCAAAATACTATGTTTGGCTGGGTCATATCAGGAGCAGTGGGTAGCTAAAGAAGACGACGAAGAGGACGCCAACTAGGTTTAGTATTTAAGCCAAAACCCAAAAATGAATTCATGAATTGTTGAAGTATGTATTTTGAAATGTAATTGTATTTTGAGTTATCCAATTAGTTTATCTTATAGTGCAGCGATCCTGCAAGGCGGGCGGCATGTTTAAGCCTGCAGCTTATGTTAGTACACAAACTTCACCGAGAGATGTCGCTGCTAATCACTCGCTGACAGGACTCGTTACTTTATCTCCATTTTGCCACTAGTCCTGTTAGTCGAGACCGTTGGCAGTCTCCACCTTCTGTGCGGCTATAAATTCAGCTTCAGGCAATTGACTCGGTCTATTTTCTGAACGACAGCCAGCGACATCTCAGGTGAGTCAACTCATATCTGTATATTTACACCACTCTTATTATTTTTATTGGCAAGTTAGCGCTGAAGACATAAAGAAATATGTAGCTAAACATGCTGGTATTGATGCTGATTCTCTCTCTTGCTACATGTTGGTTAAGAAGGATGACCCAGTAGGCAAACACAAGCGAGTCAATTTCAAACTGGGCGTCTCATCGGTAAATTATCAGAAGCTATTAAGTTCGTCACTATGGCCGGCTAATGTAAGAGTTAGGCCATTTCGTTTTTTTCAAAAGCAAACAGCTCAACAACAACAAATGTGACGATAAACAATTGCCGTGAAAATGTCAATTGTAGTGATGTTCTTAACATATACTATCAAAATATTTCGGGATTAAGAACAAAGTCTAATACTATCCATCGCTTTAGCACTGAAGAATTGTATGATGTAATCGTTATTGTGGAGACCTGGTTAAACGCGGACTTCTATGAAGGCGAATTTTTCGATCTAAACCTATACGACGTGTTTCGCAAAGATCGGGACTCAGCTAAAACAGNGAAATGTAAACATAACAAAACTGTCAAAGCTAAACTTCAAAATGGGGGGGGAATTGCCAGATGAATGTACGTAACCAATAGTTATTCAAGACACGAACCATCATATCGGTATAGACACGAATTGACATGGCCACTATGAAAACGCCCATACTGACATACGATAAAAGAATCGGTGGTCACATACCAGAAGGCGAGAAAAATATATTTTTTTTTGGAATTGGACACGGACCGAACAACACACATCAGCCCTCGCAAGAACGGAAGTAATCCTAACCGAGCAATTTATTAAAGCTGACATCCTCAGAGTGCGTGTACCTGGGGAATATACTTATCGGCATTGTTCTACCACATTCCTTCCGGCAAATCCCCAACCAAGTTGTTACCTGTGAAAATAAAGTCTGTGGATATAAATTCTGGTTGTTGTTGTTGTTGTTGTAGCGGCTACTAAGCCCCGTTCGGGGCGGTTCATCCATCAACGTTGTCGTCTATTTCAGCTAGGGGGAGGCCCAGCAAGTGTGCTACTTCTAGAGGGGCTGTCCATAGGGACAGGGGCGTTAGCTGAGTGGGATTCTCAGGGCATGTGAAGCGGTGCCGGGAGTCATGTGGCGACTCTCCACATGCCGGGCATTGGTTGGGCACATCCTCGTTGATTCTGCTCAGGTATCTGTTGAGCCTGCTGGAATAGCCAGAGCGAAGTTGGGCTATTGTAGTGCGGGTCTCCCGAGGCAGACAAAGTTCTGTCCCGTCCACGTCCGGCGGTTGTGTGCCTAGAACGGCATTCACATAGCGGGAGTCTACATAACTTGAGACTGATTCGCTGTGAATGCCGTTCAGGGCCTGTCGGTAAGTTGACGGGTCCAGAGGTTGTTTGATATACCTCTGGACTTTGTCTGTCAGTTCGTAAAGATGCCTTGTGACGTGCCGTGGCGAGGGCTCTTCCGCGAGCAGTTGCCCGCTGGGATGGCCACGTCTGTGGCTCCCAGCGAGGAACTGCTTGCACAGCATTATGTTATGCTCCTTTACAGGGAGCATCTGGGCCTCGTCGTGGAGGTGGTGTTGAGGCGTCATCAGGAGGCATCCTGTCGCAGTTCGTAATGCCGTGTTTTGGCAGGTCTTCAGCTTCATCCACTGCGTCCTGCTAGTCCCCGGCGACCATACGGGCGCTGCGTAGTTCAGAACCGGCCGGCCAATTGACTTGTATGTTGCCAACAACGTTTATTTATCTTTGCCCCAAGTGCTGCCGGCCAGCGACTTGAAGACATTGTTGCGGCTCTGTACTTTGTTGACAATTGCGGTTGTATGCGCCGAGGAGGAGAGCAGACTGTCGAAGGTAACTCCGAGGATTTTCGGGTTATTCACCGTCGGTATTGTTACGTCATCGACGTGAATACCCAGTGGCAGTCTGACCTCCTTCGTCCAGGTGGTGACAAGGGTTGCGGAGGATTTCGCAGGGGATAGGGCAAGGCTCCTTGCAGTGAAGAAGCGAGAAAGTTCGGAGAGGTAGCCGTTTACTTTTGAGCACAAGTCATCAATTCCATTCCCAGACGCCATGATCGAACAATCGTCAGCATACGAGACTATATTAACACCCTCTGGTGGCTGAGGAAGCTTTGATATGTAATAAATAAATAGTAGCGGGGACAGGACACCACCCTGTGGTACCCCCTGTTTAATTTTACGTGGCTTGCTGGTTTTGTCTCTGAAGATTACTGACGAGTGTCGACCACTCAGGTAATTCGCCGACCACCGTTTGAGTCCCTGTGGGAGTGAGGAGGCCTCTATATCTTCTAGTAGCGTTAAACGACCGACAGTGTCGAACGCCTTGGACAGGTCCAACGCTACTAGAATAGTTCTCTCCCCGGGGCGGTTTCGGTTTAGGCCACGAGTTATCTGAGTGTTTATGGCGTTAAGTGCTTTTGTTGTACTATGCACTTTACGGAACCCATGTTGATGCTTCGCTTGGGTCGGGTGGTTCGTGAAGTACGGGAGCAGCAGGGCCTCGAGTGTCTTCGCTACCGGGGAAAGGAGAGTTATGGGGCGATAAGACTCTCCTTTGTTGGCTGGTTTCCCCGAGAGTGGCCATTGACAGGTTGAGAACCTCCGTTAGGTACGCTACTCCCGCAGGACCCAAATTTTTCAGCATCAACATGCATATTCCGTCGGGTCCAATGGCTTTGGAGGCTTTCGCCTTCCCGATGGCTACCCTTACCTCACCGCTGGTGAAAACAAGAGGCGCACTAGGTTTTGGTATTTTGTGCAGCCTTCTGGTCACTCGACGTTTGGCCGCCGGAGGATGCAGAATGAACTGCCGGCTAAAATAGCTCGCGCATCTCTCCGGGTCCGACGAAGCGTGGTCACCAAAGTCTATCTCGACTCTGTCGTCGCGCTTCGTCGGGTTGGACAACGACCTCACGGTTGACCAAAGCTTACTCACACCAGAGGCGAAATTCAGAGGTCTTCAGATGCTCTTCCCATTTCTTCCGCTTATGTACGTTCACAAGTTGCCGAATCTCCGAATTGAGATCCCTTATACGGGGATTTCCGGGATCGGCCTGACGAAGGTTGTCGCGCTCATCAGCTAGAACAGCCGCTTCGGCAGGAAAATTCGGACGTGGATCCTTAATACATCCTGCTGGGATGAAGCGAGCTGCAGCAGCGGTGACAACCCTGCGAAACTTACGTTCACCTACATGAACGTCGGTTGGTATGGGCAGTGCAGTGAAGACGCCCTCAGTAACATTCGTGAAGCCTTTCTAGTCAGCTTTGGAAAAGTTGACATAAGTCCGGTGATCCACGGAAGCAAAGTCGGCAGGTTTACGTCGCCATGATACGCTGTTTATCAGACCAGCGCTGACAATTGCTAAATCTGGCGAGCTGCAGCAGCTACCCATAATCCTGGTGGGTGCGTCGTCGTTCATTGTGCAGAATGTCGAATCGTCTATCTGCTCAGCCAGATGTGTTCCCCTACGATCATTTCACAGGCTTGAGTGCCAGAGAGCGTGGTGCACGTTAAAGTCACCAACTACCATACGGTTTTCACCTCTGAGTTGCGCAACTATTTCAGGGTGATATCCTGCCGGGCAGCTGGTGATAGGGGGTATGTATACGTTAGATATTTCGAGCTCAACATCGCCTGACTGGATAGCAATACCCTGACATTCTAGGATGGTATCCCTGCGGTCGATGTCTGCTTCAGTGAGACGATACTGCACGGTGTGGTGCGTGATGAACGCTAAACCTCCACCATTATCTCGCTCGCGATCTCGACGGTGCACGTTGTATCCGTGCAGCTTCGTCTCTTGGACCGCAGCTATTAATATTCCATGCCTTCCCATGAAGACAGTTATCTCCTCGATCTTGCTCTGGAGTCCGTTACAGTTAAATTGTAGCACCTTTGTGTGCCTTGGGAGACCGATTGTGATGTGTGGTGTTAAAGATTTGTGTTGCCTGCCGGCCCCCTGCTGTACGTGCTGCAAAAGGGGGTGCTGCCTTGTGGTGATGGTTGGCGGCGTCGCGGGGGAAGGATGCGACGGGGCAGCACAGCCAAGAATGATAGAATACAAGATTGCGCCAATGAGAGAGGATTTTTGAGCGTAATTTTTGCGTGACGTCATCTTGGTGCAATTGCGAGAGAGAAATGCCAAAACGCATATAAAAATATGTAAACAATGCAGAAAAATGTGTTAATTTTAATATTACATGGCCCAATTTTGCAGGAATCAATAAATATACAAAGATTGATTTATTAGGAACACGTAGCAATAATTTTGGACATGTAGCCCTTTAGATAAGTACGATTTTTAGCACATGAAAAAATTGATGTATTAACAGTGTTTGCAATTTCATGTAGACCAAAAGGAAGGTGTGCAGCAAAGTGAATTTTTCGACTTGCCATTTTAAAAAGCCATGCAGAGTGCATATTTATATTTGTGGACGGTAGCCAATCACCATAAACTCCACAGCTGTTGACTCCACAGCTTTTATTTGATGACTTTTTTTTGGAAGCAAATATTCTATGTCAGTAAAACATAATTTAAGCTGAACTTTTAAATGTAAAATAATTTGGGCACTGTTTTGTATTAGGTACGTAACAGCGCGGTAAGATGCCGCTTGAATTAGCGCCTGGCGACCTTATCCACTGGTGCATTACCTCATACCAGCACTAAAAGAATCAGGTACTAACAAAAATAAGTAGGTAGTGAAGTTCATGTATCTATTTACTGTAGAAACTGCTTTTGTATGTATGCCATTGCCAGCAAACTAAACCAGCAACTGTCTACATTCACCATGGAAATATACCTACTACAATTCACCAAGGAAAGGCCAACATAGTTCCAGAAGCTCATAGCTCACACACATAGCACAAAGCTCGATTTGGTGTTTAATGCATGTCCTCCCCGACAGAACTGCTTCCACTTTTTCGCCAGGTTTGCGTCCGTAGGAAACGAAAAAAAAACTTATATAGCACGCTTTCCTTTCGTTTTCACTATTACACTTTGCCACAGCACACCTCATTTTGCTTTTTAATGTCTCAATAATTGTTTAAAACCACGCAGAAATATTAACGCACAAGTATTAAAATTGTTATTTGGTTTTTTTCGTATGCTCACATTCAACAATTGCACCAAGATGACGTCACGCACACAGCTCATTCTGTCAAAATCACAAAGAGCGGATTAGCGGTACCGCGATTGGCGCAATCTCTATTTCTCTCAATCGTGCAGCACAGCAGGGGCCCACATAGTCACTCGTCCAATCTCGTGTGTTGCGAAGTCCTGAGCACGCCCTAAAGTGGCACCAGCCGAGGCAAAAGTTGCACTTGACTGATGTCACGTTACGGTATATTCTGGACTGACAAACAGAGCAGATTGTCGGAGGGACTAGGAGTTGCCGGCGGCGGTGTGTGGGTGCTATTGTGTTTGTTTGTGTCTCTATTGTTGTGTTGTGTTGGGGTGTGGGTGTGTTGATTGTGTGCTGCCCAGGCGGGTGGTGGTTTGCCGTGGAGGCGGTCCGGTTCGCACAGCATGAGGCCACGAACGACGTGGTCCATTGCCGGTGCGTACGCAGGCCCGAGCAGTTACGGAGGTGACTCCACCCGTCACAGGCATTACACATGACCGAGGTGGAGTTTGTATGCAGTCGTCTCTGGCATACGCAGCAGGTGTAGATTTCTGGCCCTGGGTTTGACTCTATGCCAGCCCTGAGCAGAAGGGTGCGGAGAAGGTGTAGCCGTAGGCAACGTTTGATGGATGTCGCCGAAATAAACGGGGTTAGATCGCCGAAACAACAGCCCTTGCTCGGGTAAAACCCGAGTCATTCCGGTACGGCTGTCTTGGGAATGATAAATTCTGGTCTATTCATTTGGCAGCAGTTAGACCACCGTACACCGGTAATCCCAAAATCATCAAACGTAAGTCAACCTCATTATTGTCACCATCCCATTGGAAACGAGCTACCCACAGTTTATCGAGATTCCTGTTTGGACCGACAAGAAAAGGTCAAGCAAATCATTGGCGTCCAACTAAACGGGTGAAAAAGAATAAGTGTCGTTGAACATAACCACACTTAAGCCCGGCATAAAATAACCGCGTGCTCAGCTGAGGGAATATAGCAATTTCATCATCGAATCAATTTAATACATCATAAAATTAGATTTAAGGAAAAATTAAAATCTTTTAGTCGTTTTTCTCATTTCTGTTGGTCACAAAAATGTACGTCGGTGAACCATATATATTCCAGTTTAATACATTTTTGATAAATTTTTTCTTTTAGAAATTCCGCTATTATAAATCATCATTGAGATGGAATCAAATAATTATCTTTTATTTATTTATTTATTTATTTATTTATTTATTTATTTTCAATCTACAGTACAAAGTACCTTACAGACTAAAGAAACAATAATAATTATATTTAATACATACTTATCAAATAATAGAATTTAAGATCAACACAAAGTTAGATCTTGATAAGGAAAAATCAATTAATTTAAAAGAAGATAAGTCATTAAATTCTTTTAAGGCACGCGTAATAGGTGCATTACTTTCAAAATTAGTTCTGCAACTAGCAACGTAAAAAGGAAGAAAGCTTCGCAGATTTCTTTGCGGAACGTTAAAATTTATTCGCTCTAGAAGAGTTGGACAATCGACATTGCCATTAACTATATTGAAAATAAACGAGAGAGCTAGAATGGACCTTCTTTTCTCTAGAGAGCATAGATCAATAAGCAATAGCCGAGATTGGTACGGTGGCATTGGATCCTCGAACGTTAAAGAACGCAATGCATGCTTTAGAAATATCTTTTGAACCCGTTCGATCCTATTTATCGATTGTTGATCATAGGGTCTCCAGATAATTACTGCATATTCTAAATTGGAGCGTACAAGAGAAGTAAAAAGAAGCTTAAAAGTGTATGGATCAGAAAAATCAGTGGAACTACGTCGAATAAATCCCAATACCGAATAAGCCTTTGAAAGAATGAAATTTATGTGATTATTAAATGAAAACTTTGACTCGAAAACCACTCCAAGATCTTTAGTCTCTGAAACTTTGTTTAAAACACAGTTATCAATAAAATAAAGGGTAGATGTAGCATTAAGACGCCTAGTATAAGTTAAGTGAAAACACTTAGCAATGTTCAACGACAGCCGCGACTTTTCACACCACAAATGAAGACTGTTCAAATCACTTTGAAGCTTACTTGAGTCTTCCATATTGTTAACCATCGTAAAAATTTTCAAATCATCAGCAAAAAGAAGATAATTTGAAAAGGTAAAACAACTTCCAATGTCATTTATAAAAAGAACAAAAAGTAGAGGGCCTAAAATGCTACCTTGAGGAACCCCAGAAGGGGCAACAAAAAAGTCCGAAGTTGAGGAATCAATTGAGACAGCACAACGACGATTGGATAGATATGACGTTATCCATTGCAAAACGGATGAATGGAAGCCAAGGCAAGCTAACTTACTGATCAGAATCCTGTGGGAGACTCTGTCAAACGCCTTAGAGAAGTCAGTATATATGCAATCCACTTGCGAGCCAATCGAAAACGCTGAGGTGCAAAAATCGCTAAATACCATTAAGTTAGAGACTGTCGAGCGCCCAGAAATAAATCCATGTTGGTATGGGCTTAGTAATGATTTTACAGCGAAATAGATTTTGTCCTTAACAACACTTTCAAACAGCTTCGAAATATTTGATAGTTTTGCAATTGGCCTATAATTACGAACATTACTTTTACTACCATTTTTGAAAAGTGGCGTAATTGTTGTTATCTTCCACTCATTAATAAAAATACCGGAAGAAAGGGATTTGTTGAAAATCAAGTGTAAAGGATATGACAACGCTGGGCAGGCTCTTAAAAAAAGAGCTGATAGGCCGTCTACGTCCGATTTTGGCGAAGTATTGAGAGAAAGCATCGCCCTTGAAACTTCATCAGAGGATATATGCAAAGTCCCTAGATTAATAGAAGGGGGTATTTCAGATGAAAAGTCAGGAGAAATCACATCGTCTTCAACAAAATTAGAGACAAAATATTCCGCAAAAAGATTAGCGGCCTCAACAGGAGTATTAGCCGACTTGTTATCTAAAAATAATGAACTAGGTATACTAGAAACTTTTTTCGATTTTACGAAGCCCCAGAAAGATTTCGGGTTAGCTTTGATATTACGCTCAGTACTCCTTATATACTTTGTGTACAGAAGATTATTTAATGACTTAAACTCTTTCTGACATTGCTGAAATTTTACAAAGAATGCTTGGATTCTAGTTGATTTGAACTTCTTAAGGTATTTGTTTTTAATGTTTTTTAAATTCATTAAAGCTCTATTATACCAAGGTGACTTATAAGATCGCTTTCGTTTTATAGGTATGTTATTTAAACAGAATTCATTAACTTTTAATTTAAAAGTTGAATAGCAGCTATGAACCTCCGAGTCCAAAAGAAGTTCATCCCAATTAATTTCAGAAATCGACTTATTAAGAGCTGGAAAATCACAAGACGCATAATCGAAGTCACTACTTACATCAGCCACGATTTCCGAAAAAACATAAAATTTTAGCCCGATTTCTAAAGGCACATGGTGCATAGTAGCTTCGGAAATCGGCGAACTGCATTTAGATATACAAAAATCAACATTATCACTGATGTATATAAGATCTAATAATCTATTTAAATCATTAAAAATAAAGTTTACTTGAATGAGATTTACACTGAGGAAATTGTCAATACAGTAAGACTCACGCTCAACGGTAATGTTACTTGGAAAAAGAAGCGCGTTATCAGACTTACTACACCAAACTATGTCACTGAGATTAAAATCACCCAGAACACAAATATGGTCATTTTTAAGATCAAGGGATAGCCCAATTACATTATCTACATGCGCTTTGTATAACTCAAAGTTACTATTTGGTGGAATATATGAAGCAAATACATATAGAAAATTTCGAGATTTCATTCCTTTGATTCGAACGCAAACTTGGTCGAGCAAGGTGTCATCATTTCCAAGGTCAACCATTGTTGCACGGAATTTACGTCGAACTGCAATTAGAACACCACCTCCTCTTGAACAGCCAGTTTTCATGGAATCCCGATCCTTACGGAACACATTGTATAAATTAGGATCGAAAAACTCGCTATCATATAAATCCGATTTAAGCCAAGTCTCGACAATCACCAGCACGTCATAAACCTCTTGAGAACTAAATTGAAATACTGTCTTCGATTTTGTTCTTAAGCCAGAAATGTTTTGGTAGTAGATTTTTAGCTCAGCACTAGATTCCGGAGAAGCATTTCCATTCATAGCAGTTAAGACCTTTGGGTTCGACCTCCCCGTTTCCGAAAAAAATTAAAAGGTTTTACCTTTACATTCAAAGGCCAAATTTTCGCATCGAGAATACTAGGAAACTCGGCAGATAGAACACCCAACCTGAAGTTAACATGTGTACGATTTTCTGCTGGGTCATCTTTTTTAATTAATGCATAGCAAGAGATAGCCTTTCTCTCAATTTTTACATGTTTACACACATAATTGATAATGTCATCAGCAGTGACTTTAGGGTCGAATGACGACAAATGCGCCCACTTCATACGATCAGCTACACACAACTCCGTGCTAACATTAGACCCAACAACAACCACATTGTTATTACGCCGTTTGTTGTTTACTTTCGTCCACACAGTATTATCTTCACATTCGCTTTCATTATTTACTTGTTGTTGAGAAAGCACAGCATTAGCATTACCCGAAGCTGACAGGTTATCGGACACAACCACAGAAGAGACAGCAGGTAGGTTAAGAGAACCACTAACTGCTGTCTGAGCAATAACATTAGAACCACTCTCCTCTCCAATGCTGCGTTGAATTGCAGGCGAAGCGCAATTGTTATGGTCAGCATCACTCACAGCAGAGAAATTTGCATTAAGCTCAGTAGCGAGTTCAGCAACAACACCATTAGCCGATTCTGCACTACTAGAAGCAGAAGAACTCGTGCCCACTGTCAATCCAACGAGGTCAGCGACCTTATTTGAATTTGCTTTTGAACGCAAAATTCTTTTATTTGAAGCATCACTATTACTGGCATTGTTATTGTTGCTAGCAGCAATTATGCCAACTTGATTAGATGACGATGCATTTTCATTATTAAGGGTGATTTTTTCACCACATAAATCGTCTTGAAACTCCTTTAATGCGCGGAAAGCATTTTCAAACTTGGCTAAGCAAGACGAATTATAAACAGAACAGCAAGTGTCACATTTGAATAGTAGGTTTTTGTTGGATTTCAAAAGTTTTAAACATGCCGAGTTTAGTTTAACACATTTAATATGGAAATTGTGTAAACAAAGACCGCAAGCAACAGCATCACCTCCTACACACTGCTCACCGCAATTACCACACAAAGACATCGTAAGAAAACTTTTGAATTCATAATCACTGTAAATCAATGTCGTTAGGCTTAGACACAATCATAGAATAATAATAATAATAAACTGAAGTAAATGCGGTATTGATTTTAAATCGAGTACCGCCATCTTATAACCCGGTACGGACTTTACGTCTACCGTTGGTAGAATTTTTTTAATAATCTGAATTTACAACCTGCTTACTTTGGCCAACCATGGTTGATAAAATCCCATGCCCTACACCCAATGAATGAGTTGGTATGTGAGAGAGCATATCGGGAAGTGGAGGCGAATGAGGTGTTAACACCTCAGGGTCGTCTTCATCAAATGATCAAATGACATTGTTGTTATCGAACCGCTCGGTTAAAGTTAAAACCCGAGTCGGCTAAACGCCAGGCAGATCTGATCGGAAAATGTCAGTCGAAGATTCGTGAACTTCGGATGTCTTCACCGAATACGGGATTCCCGATGAGCGATTCCCGATTAAGTTTGAACTCGACCTTCCATGGTTTTGAGAATGAACGGGGAGCGATGAGTTCAACTCAAAATACTGTTCCATCCCAATATTTACCCTTAACCATACCAGATTCGATTCCAAACCCGAATATACCGACTTCGGTTCAGGCAACCACGGTATACCCTGACCACTAGTACGGTTAATTCAAATGCTTTCCCAGCCGTTCTCAATTCAGTGTCAGGCGGGACGGAACTAACACCCTCATTACACCAACTGTTCGAAATGGTGTCTGAGTTGTTGAGAACCCAAACATAGATGCAACAGCAAATGATCCGTGACCGGATTCATTTACAGACACCAATCCCTGACGTTCGGGACATGAACCAAACCATGCCAACGACCCGGAGTCATACCTGGATACCACCCTCGGTGGATCCTCCTTATGGTTCTTTGGGTGGTCCTTCAACCTTACAAACTCAAACGATCAATACCTACCGTGGTCTTAGAACGTCACATATCCAAGAACCAATCAATCAACCATCTCATTTACCACAAGCCACTATATTCGACGAATCTGCCCAAGCGGATGTAATAGATAGGAAATTCAGAGGCTTACCATCATGGATGGGACGTGCTCAATTCGATGGCGTTCATGTAAACGAAAAATTTCTATCGGTTGAAGATTATCTGGCTATTATTGGCTCATTTCGATATAAGATTGGAATACCCGACCATGAATTGGTAACACGTTTGGTACCCACACTCACGGGGGCCGCTCGACACTGGTACTTCACCCAACTGGGGAACTTCGGAGATTATCAAGATTTTTGCACGAAACTTCGAGCTCGTTTGCTCAACAAACATACTCGGGCCCAAGTAATAATGTCATATGCACAGATTAAAGTCGATCCACGTCCGCAAACACTGCTGAAACATATAGATGACCTGACATTCCAATTGCAGAGTAATTCCTGTGGTCTGGATGAACGGGACCACCTCGATATCATCAATGGTAACTTATCCGATCATCTGCGTGACACAGTCGACAAGTCCACACGTTGGAGCAATTGCGTGAGTTCGCTCAGCGAATTGCACCACATTCGTTCATTGTTGCCACACCCCGTCCGGAAAGAACCCGTTCGGATAGATAGCGATCAGCGCCACGGGAAATTTCGGCAATACATGATTCACCGGGTGATTCTTCTCATTCGGAATATACCGCTTCGTTTCCTGGGTCCGACTCCGATGACAGGGAATGTGCATACGTGAACAAGCAAAAGAAACCAATTAAAGCATTTCAGAAACGTAGGTATTCGAAACCAGTCGAGGATTATAAAAATTACAAAAATCCAAAAGAAGAATGATACGAAAGTAGGAACTATCGTCGACCCATTTCTCGCTGTTGAGGGCGACGAAAATGTACGATGTGCAAAATGTCTCGTGTGGGGCCATCACTTCAAAAAGTGTCGAACCCAACCGAATAGGGTGATCTGCTACAAATGTACTCGACCGGGGGTTACGTCTGATCAATGCCCGTGTTCAAAAAACGCGTAAGGGAGTCGATTGGGAATAGTGGTCCATCGTACTCAGAATCCACAACTTTATCAAAATCCACTGTCTGTAACAATCCGGACTCTACCGAAGTCCCTCTACAAATCGACAAATCTTCAGTAATAATTCTACTCTGTTCTTAATCAATCTAATCAAACTCAAAGGGATGGCAAAGAACCATCAACTAAATGTTCTGAACGAACACTACCAATTACCAAACCTACTTCAGCTCCAGTCCCTACTAACCAGCAAGACGCAGTCAATCAAGTTAACCAACCACGACTCCGCGATGTTTTCTTTATCTCAGAGAAATGTTTGCCATATAACATTCCGAACGATTGTCGCGATTATCTCATGGTTATGGTTAACAAACCATTCTCATACGGTTTTACTCGATGGTGGAGCCGAAGTCACAGTCATTTCACAAACATTTTCTGAGAAGTACAGATGGGGGCAGTTGCAACCTACCAAAGCCGATAATTCGATTTCTTTTAAGTCCGTTGGTAAAGTGGATGTGTTATATACGGTCGGTAGTCTTACCCGACTGGTGCCAACTCTTGTCGTACCTATCACACTGAAACACCCAATTATGGGGCGGACATTCCTTGAGGCCTTCTTTTTCGAACTGGTGCATAACCAAGAGAAAGTTCAACGATTTTTAAAACATACAGCCAAAGGTGATACTGAAGAAGTTGCATTCGCTAAAGTCGAAATGGTTACGGCGGATAAGAAAAACGGAACGTATCGCGTGTGCTTGGACGCGAGAGAACTGAATAAAATTACCATTCCAAATGCCTATCCAATTACGGATACTAACCAAATTTTAGCACGACTAAAGTCACTAAATACCTAATCAGTATTGATCTGTCTCAAGCTTTCTTTCAAATTCCTTTGGCAAAATCGAGTCAACCGAAAACAAAACCGCTTTTGCATTCGGTAACAGACTTTATGCTTTTCGTCGCATGACGATGGGGTTGAGAAATTCACGCGCCACATTAGCCATTCTCATTGAAAAAATTTTCCGTGATTTGGTTCCACATGCATTCGCATATGTGGATGATTTCATAATTTGCACTTCGACGTTTGAAGAACACGTTAAGATATTGGCTATTGTTGCAAAACGTCTGGCTGGGCCGGCTTAACCATCTAAACATCTAAATCGAATTTTTGTTGTAAACGATTGGAATTCCTGGGTTACGTTTTGTCTCAAGAGGGTCTATATGCGAATCCATCTCGTATTCCAGCTATTGTTGAATTTGCACGGCCCAAAACGGCAAAAGAAGTCAGACGGTTCGTTAGTGCAGCAGGCTGGTACCGTAAATATATTCCAAATTTTTCGGAGATCACAGCTCCCCTTTGTGAATTGTATAAAGGAATCCGAAAAGGACCCATTGAATGGAATACCGCTGCTGAACAAGCCTTTCTCAAACTCAAAGAGTGTTAAACTACCACTCCCGTTCTGACTATGGCCGATTATTCAAATCCATTCAAGGTTTATACCGATGCCTCGCTTATGTTGTTGTTGTTGTTGTAGCGGCTACAACAACCCCGCCCAGATCGGTTGGTATCTCAGTCGTTGTCGTCAAGTTCCACTAACGGCAACCCTAGGAAGCGTGCAGCTTCTG
>NW_016158552.1:2285-2704 GCF_001687245.7 Rhagoletis zephyria | reverse complement strand
AAAGTTCGACCCAAATTGGGGGACATCAGAATTCGTTTTAGAGGTATGGTTCCTTCGGCAAAGTTTCTTATTTTGATCCCTAGAATATGATTTTCACAGAGCAATGGGCGTTTTTTTGCCTCCCCACAAATCGACCCGGCCTAGTATAGAAATATCCCATATAATCAGCAGAGTCCTTAATAACACCTTCAGAAAGTAGGTTGTTTCCCCCAATTTTCCGCTAAATTTTTTGGCAGTTTGAAGAATGTCTTCCGTTGAGACCTCTTCAAATTTTAGCGTACTTGTGGGAGCTCGTTGCTCGAAAAAATCATAGTTTACACTCTCTATATTGGTATGTATTTCCAAAATGCTGTCCACGAAAAAATTATTTAGGTTTTCCGCAATTTCAAAGCTGTCTACGTAGTTGGTGTTATTTATTA
>NW_016158552.1:0-1941 GCF_001687245.7 Rhagoletis zephyria | reverse complement strand
AGGTTGATACTACGTTCATGTTTATGTTAAAATCGCCAATGACAACAGTGTTCACAGAATTTTCTGAGATTTCTGGTAAGATATCCTCCATATATGTAACAAATTCCTCATCATTTGAGCTTGGGGAGTGATAAACCACCCCGAGCTGCCACCTGGTATCACAGTGTGTTAGTTGAATAACTATACACCAAACATTTTTGTCTAAAGCCTTGTTAGTTATTGTTTTAAAATCGAGCGTGTTTCGAACGAGTATTATCACTCCCCCTGTGTGTCTACTATGTGAGTCGCAGCGTATCATCTGATACGCCGGGAACATTATTTCCGTATCCTCTATGTCATCANATCACTTGAGCTTGGGGAGTGATAAACCACCCCGAGCTGCCACCTGGTATCACAGTGTGTGAGTTGAATAACTATACACCAAACATTTTTGTCTAAAGCCTTGTTAGTTATTGTTTTAAAATCGAGCGTGTTTCGAACGAGTATTATCACTCCCCCTGTGTGTCTACTGTGTGAGTCGCAGCGTATCATCTGATACGCCGGGAACATTATTTCCGTATCCTCTATGTCATCAGTTAGGCATGTTTCGGAACACAAAAGTAGATCCGGGTCGGTAAAATCTATAAGTATTTCTAGCTCAACTTTATTAGCCACTAAACTCTGTATATTGAGATATACGCATTGCAAATATTTGGGTAGCGCTTTCTTTACACCTGGGTGAGACGTAAACTCAACGCTAGGGTCCCCACAAACTTGCTGTAATTGTTAGTAATTTACAGTATTTCTTTTATGCTCGAGCTTTTTCTGGTATACAGGACACTGTCGGTTAAATGTCATATGATTTTCATCAAGCCCTAAGTTAAATTTTTTATTAGCACGAATGCAGTTTATACATTTGTTTAATGTTTCCTTAGAACATTCCACAGTTTTGTGGTTATCTAGGCACTTGAAACATACCTCATACCTCCCTTGCATTTGAAACAGAAAGTAACATCCATTCCATCTTTGACTCTACATTTTTCCCAACCTATGTTTATTTTTTCGCTTGCCAGCACGGCTGCAAAGGCATCTACATCTGTTTCTACTAACGCATTATAATGTTTTGCATTTCCTCTTTTTGTTTCAAAACATTTCAAAATTTTTAAATTACCATTTTTGAAGCATTCATTCTGTTTTTTTATCATATCCCTGAGCTGCTCATTCTCATGTTTAAAGCTCATTCTATATACCATGAACCTTGGCTTGGCTACGTTTTATTGGTGAAGACAGGGTTCAAGCCCTGGTCAAAGCAACATCAAAAAAAATATAGAAAAAGGTTTTTTCTTAACAGCGGTCGTCCCTCGGCTTCTCATAAAAATACAATCGCCGTTCGGAGTCGGCATAAAACTGTAGGTCCCTCCGCTCTGTGTGACATCAAGGCGCACGCCACAAATCGGCGGAGAAGCTCGGCCAAACACTAACATATGTGTAAGCGCCAATCTACTATATTAACAAAGAAGCTCAAAGAACACTTAAACATAAACAAGAGAATTTAAGCAAGTCGAGATACCGTAAATGTAAACAAAAAATATACAAACAACAATACAAGAAGTGGTGGACAGTAGGACGGAGAGAATCTGTATATAGATCAACACGGCATAGCATTGTTATTGTCGGACGAAGTACTGGTGGCGGACCGACGAACAATAACATGAACACATAAACACATGACACCTACGTTATTGGTTTTTGTGCGTGAGAATTAAATTGCGATAGACATGAGCGCAATTGTCTGTGTCCGTTTTAAAATTCATCCTTCTATTATTAGGGGTGTTCATGATGTGTAGCATCTCTAGAGTATAACGTTTATTGTAATTTCTTTCTTCCTGTAAGATTGCTAGATTGTCAAAATTGGGATAATGTCCCATATTTTGGCAGTGAGATGTTAAGGCTGTCTTATTG
>NW_016158551.1:124610-125107 GCF_001687245.7 Rhagoletis zephyria | reverse complement strand
CAACATTGATTTGACATACATATCACTATACCATTTCAGTTCTCCCCCAGAAATACTTCCAGAGATATGTATGTAATATGAAAATTCCAAAAGTGTATGGAAGGGGCCTTGAGTTACCGGACTTACTTTCAGTCTAAGACCATCCTTCCGAAATCCTTAGTAAGCGTACTAAATTTCGTTCTGATCGGAAAACCGGTTAAGGAAGTAGCCTATTTTTCAATCCAGGTCATAAACCATCCTTGAGCTAAATTTCTTTTTAAAACAGCTGGCAATTCTTAAAAAAGTAGCCTATTTTCCAGTCTAGGTCATAAGCTATCTGTGTGCAAACTTTCATGCAAATCAGTTCAGTCATTTACGCGTATTAATTTAATTAAACTTTCCTTATACGTGATAACTCTTAAAATAGTAGCCTATTTTCCAACATAGGTCATAAGCTATCTCTGTGCGAAATGTCATGCAAATCTGTTCAGTCGTTTCCGCGTATTAATTTAATTAAA
>NW_016158551.1:123963-124600 GCF_001687245.7 Rhagoletis zephyria | reverse complement strand
AACTCTTCCAAAAAATTAGCCTATTTTCCACTGTAGGTCATAAGCTATCTGCTTGCAAAATTTCATGCAAATCCGTTCAGACTTTTCCGCGTATTAATTTAATTAAACTTTTATTAACAGGTGGCAACTCTTAAATAAGTAGCCTATTTTTCAGCCTAGCTCATAAGCTATTTGTGTGAAAACTTCCATGCAAATCAGTTCATTAATTTCCGCGTATTAATTAAATTAAACATTTCTAACAGGTGGCAACTCTTAAATAAGTAGCCTATTTTTCAGCCTAGCTCATAAGCTATTTGTGTGAAAACTTCCATGCAAATCAGTTCATTAATTTCCGCGTATTAATTAAATTAAACATTTCTAACAGGTGGCAACTCTTAAATAAGTAGCCTATTTTTCAGCCTAGCTCATAAGCTATTTGTGTGAAAACTTCCATGCAAATCAGTTCATTAATTTCCGCGTATTAATTAAATTAAACATTTCTAACAGGTGGCAACTCTTAAAAAAATAGCCTATTAACCAATCTGGTCCATAGGCTATCTGCGTACAAATCTTCATGCAAATCCGTTCAGTCGTTTCCGCGTGATGATTTCCCAAACATCCAAACATACAAACTTTCACATTTATAATATTAGTAAGA
>NW_016158551.1:106408-121752 GCF_001687245.7 Rhagoletis zephyria | reverse complement strand
AAATATATTTATTTTAGAAATGCTTATATTACAAGTAAAAAGAGAAAAACTATGAACTAGTTTCATTATATGAAAAATTTGTACTTTGAATCTTTGACTATTTTATCCTTTCGAGTTTCTAACTCATAAAACTTTAATCTGTATAGTTGTAGTAACATTGAACCATAAGATGCATTTTGAAGTTTTCTGGCAGCATTTTCATTCGATTTTCGCGAAGAAAAGCCTTGAATGTACTAAATGTGCGCTCGACGTAAGTTGATACAAGTGGAGCCCAATTTAAATATGGAACGTTTGAAACGTTCATATTATCAGAAATAAGGGCGTTTTCCTCGCCCTTTACAATTTTATCCACACCCCTTATTGTCTCCAAGCCTACGTTAGCTGTGAAAACGGCGTTGAATTTTTCCAACACCAATTTGGCAAGAGGTCCCTGCGCTTCTATAAGCTGCATGGGCATGCGTATATTTTTTAATCTTACAAAAAAAATTTTTATGCTACAATCACTTTTTTAAAGGTAGAAAAGGCAAAAAACGGCAAATATCTTAAAAAAGGCAAAATAAAAACAAATGCAATACAAAAGGCAAAAAAAGGCAACTTTAAATGTGTATATATGGAATCAGGGAAAGCTAAATCGTTGCCATTCTTAATCGGAAATACTCTATCTCTTTAGCAGAAAAAAAGGCAATTTCCATAAAGTCCGTTCCCTGGTTATTACACACGCCAACAAAAATAGAAACAAATTTGATGCAACTAATGTTAACGCTTTTTTTGACGTAAGCATAAAGTTTCGTTCAGACCCAGATTTTAAGAAAAACAAGGTCAGTGTCAAAGAATCGCGATTTTGCAATATTTGAGAAGCTCTAGCAAAGAAACAAAGGGTAGTAGGTAGTACCTCCCACTTAGGCTTAGATTAAAGAAAGAAAATCTCGGCTACTATCCCTGCAAATTCCTGCACTTTTGCTTGATGGTCACTTATAGTTATTTGTTGAACAGGAAAAACTGATTTTGGGAAGTTTGAGTACCTACCGCAATTAAGAAAAATTCCACTTATGCTTAAATTAAGGTTTGGACTTCTGTCTTCAATCCCTGAAAATACCATTCCTGCACCTTNGCCTACCGAAATTAAGAAAAATTCCACTTATGCTTAAATTAAGGTTTGGACTTCTGTCTTCAATCCCTGAAAATACCATTCCTGCACCTTGACCCTGCGGTCCTTGCTTTACGTTGACTAAACAGAATGTGGATCAATGATACTCACCAGTTTGGAAATTGCCACCAACTAGAACTCCAACCAACTAGGTTCAAGAACGATTCACTATCGAGCCGCAAGGACCTCTTCCCGGTATAACGCTTTCATCAGGTTATTTAAGACGGTAATGGAGGATATGCCTTCTGTCGACCACAAAACCAAACGTGAACGTGAATTGCTGGCGAAAACGTTGGACCAAATATTTCAATAAAAAAATTAAATTTGGGCGGGACGAAGTTCGCCGGGTAAGCTAGTTTTTATATATAAGAATCTTCTTTTAAAAATGCGCAGGCTCGAAATTGACTTTAGAGCTATGGTCTGGAGGAATTTTTTCTTAGAATTTTATGAAGAATCCGAATATGCTAGGAACAATATCGAAAAAAATCGATCCATACAAATTGACCCGCCCTAATATATATATATGCGACGAATAACTGTTACCCAGTTTTTTTTGAGAAATAAAAGGGTCCTTTTTAGATTTTGCGAAAAAAGCATATTGTTAATTTTCCACAGATTTTACTTTAGTTGTATCAATTAGTTTTTAAATTTTAATCCTTATTTACATTTGCCAGCAGTGTAAACTTTGAGAGAAAAGTTCATTTGGCACGCAGGTCTTCGTCAGTTAATTTATTCCATACCTTCTGTAACCATAGGTAAATTTTCTCCATTTTGAGTCCCTTATACTCCACCTTTTGTTCCACATAAGGGCTCATACTCAAAAATCGAATAGACTCGGAACTGGTGACTAGGACGGCCATTCGTACGACCAGCCTTATGCAGTTTTTTTCTTTGTTGTATTTTTTATACAAATCCTAAGAAAAAATACACCTGAAAAAGACTTGCGTGCCAAATGAACTTTTTCCTCAAAGTTTAAACGGCTGGCAAATGTAAATAGGGATTAAAATTTAATAACTAATTAATACAACTAAAGCAAAATCTGTGGAAAATTACCAATAAAATACTTTTTTCGCAAAATCTATAAAGGACCCTTTTATTTCTCAAAAAAAACGGGGTAACATTTATTCGTCGGCACGCTGTATATATGTATATATATATATATTTTTAAGCGGATTATTCATTGCCGTTTTTATCTTTTTGGTATTGTCCCGCCGCTAACTCTTCCGACGGGCGTTGAATTGTGCTTGGAAGTGGTGTTATTGTTTGTGGTTTCGGCTCCATGCAAAATCTTTAGCTTACTTACATGCGCTCTTCTCGTCTTTCCTTTTTGCGTTTTGTCCAACTCGACGATCACCGGTGTCACGAAGTTAATTACCCGATGGAGTCCACTATATCTGGGGGCTAGCTTGGCCGCAAAATTGTCCACTGCTTTGGATAGCTGAGGTTCCTTTACCAGAACTAGGTCGCCTACAGCCGGTCGACATTTACAGTCGCCATTATCTTGTTCCACTATCGTCGTGCCGAGCTGCTCCTCCTGTGGTTGCCGCGAGAGCGCGTCCGCCACCACGTTTAGCTTCCCTTTTCGGTACTGCACATCAAAAGAATATTGTTGGAGCTCCAGTGCCCACCTCGCAATTGGACCTGATGGACTCTCTATCGCGTTTAGCCATTTCAACGCCATATGGTCGGTGACTACCGTAAAGGTGTACCCTTATAGGTAAGGCCTCATCTTTTTTATTGCCCAAACTATAGCCAGGCATTCCTTCCCAGTCGGAGAGTAGTTTGCCTCCGCCTTATTCAGCCGTCGGCTCGCGTACGCTATCATTCGTTCCTTATCTTCTAAATCCTGAGTAAGGACTGCGCTGAGACCGAAATCACTTGCATCCCTTTGTGGCGTAAATTTTCGTGTGAAATCCGGGCAAGCTAACACCGGAGCTTGTGTGATCGCGTTATTTAGAGCCTCGAAAGCCTCCTGCTGTTCCTCGGACCACTTCCACTTGTTGCCTTTCTTCAACATCGACGTTAAGGGATGTGAGACGCGCGAGAAATCGGGGATGAACCTCCTGTAGCATGAGACTACTCCCAGGAAACGCCGTAGCCCTCGTAGGTTGTTAGGCGGTGATTGCTCTTTGATGGCCGCGATC
This sequence comes from Rhagoletis zephyria, assembly GCF_001687245.7. Taxonomy (NCBI): domain Eukaryota; kingdom Metazoa; phylum Arthropoda; class Insecta; order Diptera; family Tephritidae; genus Rhagoletis; species Rhagoletis zephyria. The sequence goes on along the minus strand of NW_016158551.1, from coordinate 118,461 downwards.
TTGTCTGGGTGCGTGTGGATACCCTCCTCGCTGACGACGTGCCTTAGATACTTCAGACTCTGCTTAAACAACTCGCACTTCTCTGGGTTGATCTTGAAGTTGGTTCGCCTTAGCCGCTGGAACACTTCCGCGAGATGCCGTACATGCTCTTCCAGTGTGGTACTCGTGACAATGATATCGTCTAAATAAGCGAACGCGTGCGGCTCTAACTCTGGTTCGATGACGCCGTCGAGTGCTCTCTGGAAGGTCGCTGGGGCCGAGTGCAGACCAAACGGCATTACCTCCCATCCTTTGGGTCTAGGCTGCTGATGAAACGGGCGCTTCTTAACCGATCCAAGATATGTTGCATGCGCGGCAACGGGTAGGCATATGGCACGGACCGAGCATTGAGCTAACGATAGCCGACGCAGAATCGCCATTTGCCGTTTTTCTTCCCTGCCAGAACTATGGGAGCACTGTGCGGGCTATGCGATGGTTCAATGCAGCCCTTTTCTATGAGTTCATCAATCTCCTTGTTAATGATTTCCTGCATATTTGGGTTCTTGGGAAAATACCGCTGTTTAACTGGTCTATCATCTTTCATCACTATCTTGTGCGTCGCAATATTGGATACATCGACATCTCCTCGAACACCTGCAATTCACGCTTAAGGAACTCACTCACCGAGGGATGATTTATTGCGTTGTCCACTGATAGGGCTGTTGTTTCATACCTGACCGCTTCGCGGGGTCTTCGTGTTCTTATTCGACCATAGTTCTACACGTGACTGCTCCTTACCCTAAATCGTCCGTTTGCAACGTTAATGATTGCTCTCCACACCTTAACTCCAAGTTAGCCTTCGCCAAGTAGTCCGTTCCTATCACTACTCTGTCGGCCAACTCTGGAGAGACTAGCAGCTCACTCTGGTGTACCTGGTCACCTAACTTTACCTCTGCGTATACCGCATCGACTATGATTCTCGCTCTGCCATCGCCCATCACCACTCGCTTTCTCACTCCTTCAGGCTTCTCGCCATCGTATCGCTTACGAAGCTCCTTATAGCCCCTGTGTTGATTGCAGCTGTTACCTCTTCCCGTCTGTTAAATACGTTTACTAAGCTCGAGGTTGTGTTGTTGGAGACCCCACCCCTCGATACCGATAGGGCCTCATGCCGTTTCCCTGCGGATCACGGCAGCAATCACGCGTGCGTATGCCGCATCGACCACATCTCAAGCAAAATTCGATATGTGCACTACGGCAGCCATGTGCGAAGTGTCCACTCACACCGCACATGGCGTCTTCGGGGGTCCGCGTATGCTTGCAATGTTCTGGGTGAGGAGTTTAACATCCCGGATTGCTGTGGGGCATCTCTCCTCTATGATTCCTCATCTCTCTCTTCCGCGCGCATGTGTTGGTAGCGTTCCTCATGATGCCGGGGTACGAATGATCTCGCTGTTGGTCTCAGTTGTTCTCACTCGAGGGCGATGTTCTAGAAGTCTTCAGCCAGACTTACCAACTCTTCGAGACTACCGAACTCGCTCCGCTTGACGTACCACTGACACTCTCTTCGGCGGTGTAGTCAGCGTGTCGCATAAGCCACTGTAGCGCCAGCACGTAGTCTTTAAACTTCTCACCGGGTCGTTGGACGCCCTGCCTAATCTCATCGTCCAAGTGCCCGAAATACCGAGAGCTTAGGAAGAACTTTGGGAAGTCCTATTTGAAGGAGTCCCATTCCTGCCATGCCTGTTATTATTCCAGAACCACATCAAGGCCTTGTCTTTCAGCAACCCAGACAGCGCTCGTGGGATCGAATTATGATCGATGATAAAACTCAGGGGATCCTTACCGCGGTAGTACCGGAAACCCCATTTTCGTACTCGGTCCATAGTGGTAGCACATGATAGTGGCGGGGTACAACGTACACCGGTGGTGTTCTATCTTCACGGAGCCTGGTCGCTACATATGTATCGTCTTTACTTGCAGTACCTGGAGGTGGCAGTACACTGTTACCTGGTAGTGGTAATCCGCTGGTCCCCTATGTGTTGCCGGGTTCATCGAAATGGTCGGCCGTGCATGCCGAAGGGCCAATTCAGTGAAGCAATCCTTGAGTCCTTCGTTGTCACTCTCCGTCTGGATAAAGGTCGAGAGACGCTTACGAAGCTCGTCCACTGTTCCAGAACTCTCGAGGCCGAACTCGGTGGCGTATGTCAGTAGTTCCTCTCGGTTGAGGTAGTACACCCACGTCACTTTCACCATTGCTGCAAATTTTCTTGTTGGTACCCTCGTTGTCTTCTTGCTGATATACTGTTTGCTCTCTTGTGGTTTTCTCGTTGACTTCTCACTTATTTGTCGTTACTTTCTCGTCGTTTTCTCGTTGACTTCTTAAAGTCCCTGCTCGGGCGCCATTTGTAACGAACTTTTGTAGTGAGCTAAGTCGGTCCAGGGTTCCTGAAATGGAAATTCCTACTCCTTTCTTCAAAATAATAAATCTTCACCTTCAATCCATTTACTCTTTTATTACTAAATCATTTAATTAGGAATTCCTATCAAGAACGCTTAAAGGCGTGGGAGTGAATATCCCTCCACTAACCTTACCCGTCGGCGAGAGTGGTAACCTCCGCCGAATATAAGACTAAACGCAAATGAGGTGGAAACTCCCAGGCGCGCTTCGTTTGCCAGTAGTGTGTGCCCACCGACAATTTTGCCTGCCTACTAGCGACTGCTTAACTTTACAAAATATTTCCTCGCTTTTATACTCTTCTGCGCGCAGGCAGACTGTTATGCTACAATAACAATGCTTAACTACTAATGTTAATTGCAACAATTGAATACTGAATTTATACAATTCAACAAGTATATGTAAATTCAATACAATTCAATTTATCTATATATAAATACGCCACAAGAAAATTTTGCAATCCCTTTTTTGAAGGCACCGTTCGCTCGATTTCATTGAAACATACACCGATTTAAAGGATATAACTTCCTCTAATCCAGAAATGTGAATCCCGATACATAGGGGGCGTGGCATCTGACATATAGACTAAAACGTGAAAACCACTATATCTCTAAAACCAATTATGCTGGGAAACTGAAACTTGGCACATATGCATAGATCGTAAATACCCTACTAACGGTGAAAAATGGTAGATACTGGGAAAGTGGGCGTGGCACTTCCCATACAAACTGAAATTCTCATATCGCTTATCTCTGCAACCGCTTAAGCTAACGTTCTGGAATTTGGCACAGCTATGTATGGTATCAATAATGTACTTATGGCGAAAAGTGGTAGATAATGGGTTATGCTAACGTCCTGAAATTGGACACAGCGACATATGTTGTTAGTACCGTACTTACGGCGAAAAGTGGTAGATTTTGGGAAAAGGGGCGTGGCGCCGCCTATACAAACTGAAATTTTCATGTCGCTTACCTCTGGAACCGCTTATGCTGACGTCCTGAAATTTGACAAAGCAACAAATGTTGTCAATACCGTTCTTTCGGCGAAGAGTGGTAGATTTTGGAAAAGGGGGCGTGGCACCGCCCATACAAACTGAAATTCTCATACCGCTTATCTCTGGAACCGCTTATGCTAACGTTCTGGAATTTGACACAGCTATTTATGGTATCAATAATGTACTTATGTACAAAAGTGGTAGATGATGGGAAGGGGGGTGTGGTACCGCCCATACAAACTGCAATTCTCATATCGCTTATCGCTGGAACCGCTTATGCTTACGTCCTGAAATTTGACACAGCAACATATGTTGTCAATACCGTACTTATGGCGAAGAGTGGTGGATTTTGGAAAAGGGGCGTGGCACCGCCCATACAAAGTAAACTTCACATATCGGTTATCTCTGGAACTACTTATTATATAGTTATGGAATTTTATACACCTACATTTATACACATATACAATCGCATGAATCATTCAATTGGGAACCATATTCTCCCAGATTTTAAAATCGCATTGAATGATTGTTGTTTTGTGCAAAAGGTTTAGAAGGATCAGTGTGTTTGTCTTCCGATAGGCGGCGCAGGGATTGCGAGCTATCCTGAAAAATCATATTTATGATCAGGTTTGTTTCACTTTTAGAACACATATTAGTAACATAAAATTTGGTGTAAATTGTAGTCCAGTCGTATGATGAATATATAAAGTCTTGATAAAAGCCCGTGCGAAACCGCCGTTAGAGAAGGAAATACTATCTTTTGTTGTAAACCTTCAAGATACTTTCTCAACCGTTAACGATTCTGATGAAAAAAACAAGAGAGTTTATATAGATGAGGGCAACTTCCAAGAGGCTCTCAGACAAATAAAATGGAAAAACTTATTTACTGTCTGAATTAGTATATGTTTGACATATTAGTCAGTGATGAACATCTCATCTATGCATACAAATACATATCGTCGTTTAAAGTACAAAACAGCGTATCGTCATTCTGCAAAACCGCGTAACTGACATTGGCTTCCAAAAATTGGATTTGCTCACACAAGCTCTTGGCTCAATCCTTAACCATTCGTCCTGAAATATACTAGCCAGAAATGCGATTGCTTTATAAAAAAGAGAACCATTTTGAAATATGAGTGTTTTTACGCTCTAGAAAATAATTTCTACAACTTCACATACGCGGTTTTTTTTCTGATACGCGGTTTTGCATTTTGTTGATACGCGTTTTGCACTTTAAACGACGATATGCATATTTTTTTATAAATGAAAATCGAGTTTCCTTGTTCGGCCTTTATTCAAAAGCTACTGAAGGTATTTGGAGGAGACTTGGTAGAATTAGCATTAATCAATCCGGTATTAACATTCATAATTCGATTTTAAGTTTTCCTGTAAATTTGATATAAATTATGCTGGTGGACTTCAAAATAGTAATTCGCATAAAGGGGTTAGTATTGATGGCAGGTAAAATTCAAAAGTGTATGAAAAAATATGTCGAATTTCGACAACTGGGCGATACTAGTATAAGTAAATGTAATACAATTCAATTTATATAAGTAAATGTAATACAATTCAATTTAACTAATTCGATTCAAATACTTCAAATAATTCAGTTTAATTACATGCTTATTTTAGGCAACAGATATATGGGGACTCCAAAGCCCCTGGATTTGGGTCCTCGCAAACTCTTCCGGCGGATGCTGTGGTGTAGTGGTAAGCAGTGCGCGCTTACACTCCGCAAGGCCTGGGTTCAATCCCTGGTCAAAGCAACATCGCAAAAATATAGAAAAAAGATATTTTCTTAACGGCGGTCGCCCCTCGGCAGGCAATGGCAAACCTCCGAGTGTATTTCTGCCATGAAAAACAGCTTCTCATAAAAATACAATCGCCGTTCGGAGTCGGCGTAAAACTGCAGGTCCCTCCCCTTTGTGTGACAACATCAAGGCGCACGCCACAATTTGGAGGAGAAGCTCGGCCAAGCGTGTAATGGGCAGATAACTTCAGTTATCTTAAGAGATAAAGATTTCAAAGGATATTTTACAAATGTTAGTTTCGTTTTATTTCAATAGAATAGTTATTAAAATTTAGCAGTATAGTTCTCCATCCGCAATTGTTCATGAAAAGACTTTCTTAAATATGTGTTATTATTTATTGCTAAAATGAAATGAGAATAGTTATCAAGTTAATAAAAAAAAATTTAAATAAAAAGAAAAGCACTGGTCACGTTACACTTATTTATTAGGTAATTGTGCAACTAAGTCAGCTATGATTTCTTTTTTGTCCATATGGAATCATTATGATATCGACAATACTAAGAAAACATGTTATATATCCTTTTGGAAAGGGTACTTAATTATCCAAAAAACAACTTTTTTAGTTTTTCATTGGCTACGTTACACTTAACATTTGCGGTACATTTCATTACGACTTAATAAGAGTTCTAAACAACTTTTCGCTAACTTGGCACGTATCCTGTTAAACTAATTTATTTTCTATCGTTCAGAACTTATTCGGGCAAAATAAATCAAGGAAAGCTTATATTTTTGTACTTTTCCTTGTTGAAGTATCGAAAACTGTTTTTAGGTTCGTGAAAAATCCTTCTACAAAAGTAGCAAAATATTAAACACAAAATGCTTGGACATGATAAGAATTAGTGTCAGAAGCAGCTGACAGATATAGTGAATTCCAATAATCACCAATATGTACAATATTTGAAAGAAAGAAAAAAAACGGGCTGGTTTACTTTCCTGTAGAAACGCCCATATGTGTTTCCATACCAATCTGGAGTACTTTACCCCATATTTGAAGTAATATGCAACATGAAACTTTAGTCAGTATGGAAGGTGCTACGCCTCTTTTCCAAAAAACGTCCATTTTTCTCTGTGAGTATGAATTTGATTTCATATACATATCTCTATACCAAGTTCCAGTTTTCTCCCACAAATACTTCCAGAGATATGTATGTATTATGAAAATTCCAATTTGTATGAGAGGGACCTTGAGTTATCGGAATTACTTTCAGTCTAAGGCCCTCCTTATGAAATCCGTAGTAAATGTACCAAATTTCGTTGTGATCGGGAAACCGGTAGTCTATTTTTCAATCCAGGTCATAAACCATCTGGGTGCAAAATTTCATGCAAATCCGTTCAGATTTAACCATCAAAAGACACACTAAACTATTATTCGAGTTTTGTGTCGTCGCGAACTGCCCTCAGCAGTATAAAAAATCAAAGCGTGATCGCGAAAAATTACTAAATAAATAATAAGACATTGTGTATATCAAAATAAATAAACTATTGTTTACATACAAAATAAGAACGGAAGTTAAGTGAGAGATGAGTGTCGAAGGAGCTCCCCCACAAGAGCGCAGGCACTCACTCCAAGGCAGTGTTGCCGCCGCTCAAAGAACTTTCTAACCGAGATTAGACGAAAAAGTTACCAAATGTAAGGAAAAATAACCATTTTTTTATTAGATTAACAATTCAGGTCATCACAAATTCTTTTATATAGTACGTTTGCAAACCAAAGAAAATCAATTTTTATTTGCTGTCGAGGACATGGACCTCAGCGAGGCTCAAGTTTAAATTTGTTTTTATAATTTTTGAAATATTGTAATGGATGAAGCGTGGCAGGTCTGGCACCTCCCTATTATTGTAACCCTTATACTACTAAACTCAAACTATTGTGAATCTTGAATAGTTTGAATAGGTTGCCTAGTAGGTATGTAATAGGCCGCCACTCACTTCTATTTTTGACTTACTACCAGCCAGACTGCCGCTTCGCAAAATATTCCCCTTTTTGAAATACATACCTCGAATTTGTAAATTGAAGAACGTGATTAAATCAAACGTGTATGAATTTAAAAGAAGTTGTTGCTTTCTTATTTTTTTTTGTATTCCAACGCACTCCAGTAATCACGGAAACGTGATCATTTTCATTTTTGAAAAGTAAATCCTTTTAAGGCTGTAATATGTAAATACATATTTTAGAAAATCACTCTTCCCGTATTAGATGCATATGTATGTATATGTATATGTATGTGTATGAATATCTTATTACCAGACTCTATATGACGTTTTTAAATAAGTACATAGCTACACAGTCTCCAACTTCTTTGTAAGAATCAATGAAATACCTAATGAGCGTGAACAACCACATTGTATATATTTTAAGATTAAGATTAAACAAACTGTGGAATGGTATTTTCACTGAACCTACTTGCTATAAGATTATTATTTTTAATCTTAACTTAAATTACTAAAGTAATCAGTAATGGAAACAGAATAACCAAGTCCTTTTTTTATTGTACATACATGCCGTGGTATTGGATTCCGCATATACGAGGTATTTATATATGTACTATCTAAGTATGTATTCTTTTGAAGTAGTCTTTATCCGACCATGTATATTATGTATTCTGTATATTACAAAACAAATACATACATATGTAATAGAGCGGGTCAAATTTTTTGGATCAAAGGCACATCGCGATTATGGTTATTTGGGTAATTTCAAGCATTTTTGTCCAAGAAACCATAGGTCTAAGATGAATTTCGAGCCAGCGATTTTTCTATCTAGTTTTTTTTTTTTTTAAATGGCTCACCTGTTGAAACAGCTGTATTGAAAACTAGCCAAAATGTGTATCTGAGGGTTTTTGGGATCGAGAAATCTATTTCTGGCATTAGTTTTATCTTTTGAGGGCCGCCAGAGAGCACTTCCGTACTTGTTTTGGATTTTAACTCCTTTTTTTCCGAAAATCGACAGCACGAAATTACACTTTCTCATAATGCAACTAAAATTTTTAAATATTTTTTGTTATTTTTTTATCTTATTTTTTTTACAAAACAATTTTTTTCTTATTTTAATATAATTTTTTTTTATTCAAAAATTTAACTTAAAAGATAGAAACATGAAATGTGAATGAAAAAAAAAACAAACAATTTCGAATGTTTCAATTTTTAAACACGTACAACGTATTTTTTTTAATATTATGTTGGTAACACTGTTTATCGAAATATTGTATGACAAATGGCATGTGTGGCAGCATGCTTTATCATTTTCATAGTGTGTTTAATATGTAAAATAAAAAAAGAATTAAAAAATAAAAAATGCGTGTGTAACACCGTACACATGATAGAAGTGAAACTTCTTAAAAAAGGTGTGAGTACCAGGTACGTACTCACGAAATTGGATGTGTAGACATATGTTTACGGTTCGGCAAACCATTAGGCCATTGAGTTACATACATAGATTTGGTTACAAATCAAACAATAATTTCATTTAATCTTATTAATTTTCTGATATATCTACATATAATTTATTTATTAATTTTCCGGTAACACCACCTTATATGAATTCGCGCTTCTAGCATCCATAGAACCGGGTTGTGATGGAAGTAATTGTATGTTTAACAAATAAATGAAAATGTTTATAATGCAATCAATAGATCCTTACGAATTCGCCATTACCAAGGCACTAAGTAACGTACGCACTTTTGTTTGCAAAATGCATTTATTTAAGTTGAAAGAAGACAAATTCCTTTGTTCGGCATTTATTCTTACTCGCTTGCTGTCTTCCAAGGCGAATTCATATATTCTTATCATGAATTCATATAGTCATGTGGTAGCAAGAGTATAAAAACATAAAATTACCTTATAAATTAAAAGCATAAATATCACATGTATGCGTAGTCCAATTCACGAAATCATTTCATCGATCTGAGTAAAAACTACATAAGTGCATAAACTCTATTTCGCGTTAATTGAAATCATGAAATGGTGTTCATTCATTCAGTTTCTACTCAAAAGCATGAAATGATTTCATGAATTTCCCTACGCATAATGGTAGTAAATGACAGAATGAATTACAACAAACACATCCTTTTGACATAATGCAAGCCGAAAACGTTGGTTCAAATCAATCCGCAATCAAGTTGGACGTTTTGCCCACAAACATTGCAATTTTGCGAGCAGTCTCATTGTAAAATCTCATTTTTACAATTTCATAGATTCGGCTAACATTTATAAAATAAAGCACGTACCTATTTCGGCTGAGTTATCCATTTTCGGTTATGAACAACATGGCCATTAATGTAGCGATAAGTTGTACAACTTGCCAGAAAGTCCAAATTTTTTGATCTTTCATAGGTACAACCAAGACATAAATTCATTCAACAGGCCCACAAACGGTGCAATCTAGAGCAAAACAACACCAAGTTGAACCAACGGTCGCTACGTTTAACATCGGGCGAAAATTTCAACTGCTCCTGTAACACTACCTTATATAAGTTGGCCTTGCTATCCTCACATATGTTCGTCAGAGTATACCAACGAAGGACGAGTTAATAAAAGGAGATAGCAAGAGCACAAAACTACTCTAGAAAATTACACGCACAATGACAAACATGAACAAATGTACAACAAACACATAATTTTTGACAATCAGTACAGTTCGAATTTATATCAATGAGCAGCTTTTTCCCAGCAAACATTTGGAGTCATAAATGAGTCTTTAAGGAGTCCTATTTCGGAGCTATTACGCTCATAATGATCTCATTTAAGAGTCGGATATGAGTGTGTTTTCCTTCCTACGAATGTCGACTTATATGAGCCTAAATTCATACATCAAATGAGCCTCAATATGAGTCATATTGGACTCTTATTGGCCTCATATACGGCTCATTTTGGACTCTTTTAAAACAAGTTTTGGCCTCATATATGACTCTTTTTGAGACCCTTATCGGCCTCATAAATTCCTACATTCGCACTCTTATTTTAGGTTGCTCTTTGAGTCTTATTCAACTCACTATATTTGCAAAGGCATTCCGCAAAAAGTCCTTGCAAATAATATACATACATACTTACATGCATATACACATTCCAATAGCAGCAGCTGAAGCTAAATTTTGTTCATTTTTTGTTTTCTAATTATTTTCAATTTCTGTATAAACAAGTTTAGATATAAATTTCAAATCTTTATTGTTTTTATATTGGCACAAGGTGCTGGCTCATAACTTGGCTCATATATGAATCCTAAAAGATTCATATAAGAGTAAAAAATTTTTTGTTTTTGAAACTCATATTTCTTACCTACCTAGGACACCTTTCGGACTCATATATTCTGAACGCTCAGAATATGTTTGCGGGGCAACTGTACGATTAATGATAACATTTTTTTAATCGTTAATCGCTGGCTGCGATTACGTTTAATTAATTTAAAACATTAATCGTTAATCCAATTAAAAATAAAATCTGATTAATTTGTCTATGAAATGTCATGAAATCAACATTGATTTGACATACTTATCACTATACCATTTCAGTTCTCCCCCACAAATACTTCCAGAGATATGTATGTAATATGAAAATTCCAATTTGTATGGAAGGGCCTTGAGTTACCGGACTTACTTTCAGTCTAAGACCATCCTTCCGAAATCCGTAGTAAGCGTACTAAATTTCGTTAATTAATTTAATTAAACTTTCCTAATACGTGATAACTCTTAAAATAGTAGCCTATTTTCCAACGTAGGTCATAAGTACGGTGACCATCCGTCCTGTATTATACGGGACAGTCCTCTTTTTTGACCAATTGTCCTGGTAATTTCTTTATTTTATACGGGACGCAAATGTTCTGTATTCCTTTTCACGCCCTGTATTTGTCCCGTATTCAGTGTTCGGCATTTCGATGCCTTAACAACCCATTAAAATGGCATGTCTATGAAACAGTTTTAAGTGATGTTGGTATATGATTGTAATTTTCTCCATAAACAGTTATTAGTTTCTAATCTGAATGCCTGTGATTCGAATAGAAAAATGCATACGTGACCAAAATATAAATTAGGACTCGACATTTGTTTATTTTATGTTTCTTATTTTTTATGGAAGTAAGGCTTTTTTCCTAACAAAAACCATATAAAAAAAATGTCCGACTTTGTGCAAAAACTATAAAAATTAATTCTGCAAAGTTTCACCAAACTTTCAAACTTTTTGATCAGAATCTTTTGAAGGTTTGTAGCTCATTAAAATTCATTATAATAAGGTGCAAGTGCAATGTGTTCTGCTCATTTGCTTCTCTTTTAAAAATATTATCGAACATACTTCGTACGAAAAAAATGCGTAACACCGTCAAAAAAATATAAATCCAAAAATTAACGGTATATCCTAGCTACTTCGAACTTGCATTTTATTGTATTAAAATTTAAGGAATTTTTTGTAACAAATTTTGTGGAGAAAAAATCTCGAGAAAAATATCCTATAGGTTTGAGATGTTACTTTAAGGATGCTCTTTCAGCTCTAATACACTTAGGATCATTGAAGAAGGTTTTAAGATCTGTTAGCTTGTGTGGAAAAAATTGCAAAATTATTTTTTGTCCCGTATTTGGCCCCCATAAATATGGTCACCGTAGTCATAAGCTATCTCTGTGCGAAATGGCATGCAAATCTGTTCAGTCGTTTCCGCGTGTTAGTTTAATTAAAACTTTTTTAACAGGAGGCAACTCTTCCAAAAAATTAGCTTATTTTCCACTGTAGGTCATAAGCTATCTGCTTGCAAAATTTCATGCAAATCCGTTCAGACTTTTCCGCGTATTAATTTAATTCAACTTTTATTACCAGGTGGCAACTCTTA
>NW_016158551.1:98569-106383 GCF_001687245.7 Rhagoletis zephyria | reverse complement strand
TTAGATTTGTTTTCGTTTGTACTACATATGTGCATATATACATGTACACAAACATATATACCCTGTGGGGAAAATCTCTAGTTCTGAACTGGTGCGCTTCTAGTACATTTAGACCCAGTACTGGTTCGCGATAAATCTCTTTTGAAAAAAGTAGCCTATTTTTCAGCCTAGCTCATAAGCTATCTGTGTGAAAACTTCCATGCAAATCAGTTCATTAATTTCCGCGTATTAATTAAATTAAACATTTCTAACAGGTGGCAACTCTTAAAAACAGTAGCCTACTTTCTAACGTAGGTCATAAGCTATCTGTGTGCAAAATTTCATGCAAATCCGTTTAGTCGTTTCCGCGTATTAATTTAATTAAACTTTTTTAACAGGTGGCAACTCTTCCAAAAAATTAGCCTATTTCTCACTGTAGGTCATAAGCTCTCTGCTTGCAAAATTTCATGCAAATCCATTCAGTCGTTTCCGCGTATTAATTTAATTAAACTTTTTTAACAGGTGGCAACTCCTTAGAAAAGTAGCCTATTTTCCAATCTGGTCCATAGGCTATCTGCGTACAAAACTTCATGCAAATCCGTTCAGTCGTTTCCGCGTGATGATTTCCCAAACATCCAAACATACAAACTTTCACATTTATAATATTAGTAAGAAGTAAGATAAGATAGTAAGATAGTAAGATGTATTGCTTGGTAGCCGCAGAGCTGAAATGCGCAATGATCTCGTTCATACATACATACATATGTATATATGGATACATATATATATGTATACATACATATGTACATACGTGTATTCAAACATACATATATACATATGTAGGTACTCGTACCCGTCATGCGTCACTTTATTTCCTTTTTCCCTTCTCTATACTACCTATATCTTCCTTCTCACTCATGTAACGTTTTCAGTTTTAAAAATTTCACTCTCCATTTTTGCGATACCGCCGCCTAAGAAGTTTCAATTCAAAAATTAAAATTTCAACGCTGATAATTTTAGGCTATTTAAAAATATAAGTTGCAACATGAGAAAGTCAAATTTCGTGGATTTTCGCAACAATGTTGTCGATTTTCGGAAAAAAAAGCGTTAAAATCAGAAAAAAAAACTACGGAAGCGCCCTCTGGCGGCCCTCAAAAGAAAAAATCAATGCCAGAAATGGATTCCTCGACTCCAAAAACCCCCCGATACACATTTTGGCTAGTTTTTAATACAGCTGTTTCAGCAGGTGAGCCACTTTTTGAAAAATAAACTAGATAGAAAAAATCGCTGGCTCGAAATTAATTTAAGACCTATGGTTTCTTGGGCAAAAAGTCTTGAAATTACCCAAATAAGCATAATCGCGATGTGCCTCTGTTAATTTTTTTGGGCCCCTACAAATCGACCTGCCCTAATATGTAAGTAATATTAACACATTCATTCCAAATATTCTTACTTGGTTTCACTGCTGGGGCTGCCACTGCTGCTGCTCCACTCCTCAACCTCGACAGGTGTAGCTAGCCTATGTCAATTAAAAACTACAGCAAATATTAAAAAATAACCAAAACGGGAAAGATCTTAAAAACTTCACAGACAAGAAAAAAATAACCAAAATTGGTTAAAAGAACCAAAACGGCAACACTGATCTAAGGCCAAACAAAAGAAATGTATATTTGACAATCACTGCATGCAGCCCAAAAACCAAAACCAACAACAACAACGCTAAAGAAAACTCTTATACTGCTAGCACACCATCACAAACACCAGATGCAGCCAAGCAAAGAGCACCATCTTGCTCTCCAGCAGTGATCAATGCGGACAACAACGTAGCTGCCGCTACTAATACTCGACGGCAACGAACAAAGAAGTAAATAAAGCAAAAAATGCTACTGTTCAGACTGGGTTAGATCGCTACATATTATTAAAGCGAAAGCGCACACCCGAAAATGATGGAAAACTAAATCCAAAAAAAAAAATTTTGAAAGTAGTCACTTCCGGTGCATCTACATTGGCGGAGAATAATCCATTTAGTATTCGCGCTGATATGAATAATGATTCTAACCAACAGGTAGTTAAAAAATACAAGCCTCCACCTATTTATCTACGAGAACAAAGTTCTAATAATTTTCATGTGGTTCCTATTAAAAAGGGTAATATACACGAAGTGAAAATACAGGTTCAAAACGAAGATATTTTTCGTAAAATTATCAATCAGTTTGATAAGTGTAAGAAATCTTATTACATCTATCAACTTAAAAGTAGTCGAGGACTAGAAGTTGTCATAAAAGGCACCCAGTCCAGTGTGAACTCACAAGAGATAGAAAATGCTCTTAGGGAAGAAGGTTTTAAGGTGCGCAATGTTTTCAACATCAAAAATAAAGAAAACATCCCTCAACCGATGTTCAAAATAGAGCTAGAACCTGACTTTCATAACCTGAAGAAAGGGGAAGTGCACCAAATATATCAATTGCGATATCTCCTACACCGTAAAATCTCCGTAGAAGAATCCCATAAGCGCAGAGGCCCTGTTCAATGTCATAACTGCCAGGAATTTGGTCACACACGTCGCTACTGCACCTTACCTGGTGCCTGTGTTATCTGTGGGGATTTACACACTTCCAAAGAATGTGTGAATCCAAAAATGGACCCGAAATCCAAAAAGTGCAGTAACTGCGGTGGAAATCACACTGCTAATTATAGAGGTTGTCCAGTTTATATCTCAATGAAAGAGAAAACAATTCCCAAAAATATTACTATTAGGCATAACCTCATACCAGAAATCGCTAAGAAAGTGCCTGTGCCAATGACTGTTAATAATTTTACTTATGCACAAATGCTCAAAAATACTCCTCCGACAAAACCTCTTTTTGGTCAGAATAGTAGTAACCTAGAAGCTACTATAAATAACTTTATGATAGTTATGCAGGAGCAAATGATGACAATGCAGAGCATGGTACAAGATTTGATTAAAAATCAAAATCTATTACTTCAAGCCATTTTGTCTAAACCATGAATAACCTCAAAATTTGTTTTTGGAATGCGAACGGGCTAACCCAGCATAAAACAGAACTAGAAATTTTCCTAGAGCGCTTTCATATAGACGTTTTGCTTGTATCTGAAACCCACCTTACGCAATTTAATAACTTTCAAATTAATGGGTACAAATTGTATGATACTAAGCATCCACAAGGGAAAGCCCGAGGTGGAACAGCCATTCTCATTCGTAACAGAATAAAGTACTATGAATTAGAACCACAAAGGGATGAGTTCATTCATAATACTGCAATACACATTGATGACCACTTGGGTGGCCTTACTGTATCTGCTATAACTGCCCCCCTCGTCATAACATAACGGAAAAACAATTTGATGACTTCTTCCTAAAGTTTGGCAGTAAGTTTATTGTAGCAGGAGACTACAATGCCAAACATACATTCTGGGGGTCTAGGTCGATTACACCAAAGGGTAGAAATCTATGTAAAGTAATTCAGAACCACGGTGAATTTGACATTGACGGAATTTGACAGAATCAGCTGTTTTGCTGACGTCACAGTCGAGATGACAGCAGTAGTGATGTGCTGAGTCAATGCTTTTAAGTATCCAATACTCTCGATACTCGGTACCGAAACATTTAGGTTTCGAATAAAAGCGCACATAGGCCAAAAATATGCAAACAACGGTTCAGGGGCCTATCAAAACCCGAATGTAGGAGCCAGTAGAGCTTTTAATACTGATTCAAATGAAAGATGTATATGTATATGTCGGTTCGAGG
Source organism: Rhagoletis zephyria (assembly GCF_001687245.7). Lineage (NCBI taxonomy): Eukaryota > Metazoa > Arthropoda > Insecta > Diptera > Tephritidae > Rhagoletis > Rhagoletis zephyria. Next base: position 102,635 of record NW_016158551.1, on the reverse strand, counting down.
CCATAATACAGAGAAACTCTTACTTGTTTGAAGCATTTTTGTTCCAGCTGAATCGGACGATATCATTTTTGTAGGAAGATTCTGTAACCAGTTAGCGACAATTTTCGAATCGGTATCGGTTTTGTTGACGTATGATATGAAATATTTTTACGTCAACAAGTGCGATATCGATCCGAAACTTGTCGCTAACTGGTTACAGAACCCGAAATACCCGATCTTATTGACTTTGGTGTAACAAAGGGTATTGGGCGACATCAAGTTTATACAGAAGCATTATTTGATCTCTCTTCAGATCATTCTCCCTGCCTCATAACATTATCGATGTTTCTTAACTATGAAGAAAAACAAAAAAATCTTACAAATAAACATACAAACTTGTTAAAATACAAAAAGTATGTCGATTCGCACATTGACCCGCAAATTCTTATTCGGACCAAGAATGATATCGACAGGGCAGTTGAAAATCTCACTGATATAATAGTTCAGGCCGCAGAAATTGCAACACAAAATCCTTCTATTAAACATCGCAGTTCTTACTGCCCTGGTCCGCACACCCCAAACATTCTTAACTTAATAAGTAAAAAGCGCATATCAAGAAGAGAATGGCAAAGAATTCGCTCTCCAAAGCTTAAACAGGAGCTTAATGCGTGTACAAAGGAATAACGTATTTTTTTGCAGGCGGAAAAAGAAAGATGTACGCAGTCGATCCTCCAGTCCTTGTCTGCCTCGAAACAGACTGACTACTCTCTTTGGCGAACACTCAAGCATGCGAATAGGCCCGTTCTTCGAGAAGCACCATTACGTACTCAGAACGGAAGTTGGGCGAGGAATGATGAGGATAAAGCACCCGCTTTCGCCTGTCATCTTTCACAAGTCTTTAGACCCAATGAAGGTGCTCAGCTCATCNTCTTCCTAAAGTTTGGCAGTAAGTTTATTGTAGCAGGAGACTACAATGCCAAACATACATTCTGGGGGTCTAGGTCGATTACACCAAAGGGTAGAAATCTATGTAAAGTAATTCAGAACCACGGTGAATTTGACATTGACGGAATTTGACAGAATCAGCTGTTTTGCTGACGTCACAGTCGAGATGACAGCAGTAGTGATGTGCTGAGTCAATGCTTTTAAGTATCCAATACTCTCGATACTCGGTACCGAAACATTTAGGTTTCGAATAAAAGCGCACATAGGCCAAAAATATGGAAACAACGGTTCAGGGGCCTATCAAAACCCGAATGTAGGAGCCAATAGAGCTTTTAATACTGATTCAAATGAAAGATGTATATGTATATGTCGGTTCGAGGCCATAATACAGAGAAACTCTTACTTGTTTGAAGCATTTTTGTTCCAGCTGAATCGGACGATATCATTTTTGTAGGAAGATTCTGTAACCAGTTAGCGACAATTTTCGAATCGGTATCGGTTTTGTTGACGTATGATATGAAATATTTTTACGTCAACAAGTGCGATATCGATCCGAAACTTGTCGCTAACTGGTTACAGAACCCGAAATACCCGATCTTATTGACTTTGGTGTAACAAAGGGTATTGGGCGACATCAAGTTTATACAGAAGCATTATTTGATCTCTCTTCAGATCATTCTCCCTGCCTCATAACATTATCGATGTTTCTTAACTATGAAGAAAAACAAAAAAATCTTACAAATAAACATACAAACTTGTTAAAATACAAAAAGTATGTCGATTCGCACATTGACCCGCAAATTCTTATTCGGACCAAGAATGATATCGACAGGGCAGTTGAAAATCTCACTGATATAATAGTTCAGGCCGCAGAAATTGCAACACAAAATCCTTCTATTAAACATCGCAGTTCTTACTGCCCTGGTCCGCACACCCCAAACATTCTTAACTTAATAAGTAAAAAGCGCATATCAAGAAGAGAATGGCAAAGAATTCGCTCTCCAAAGCTTAAACAGGAGCTTAATGCGTGTACAAAGGAATAACGTATTTTTTTGCAGGCGGAAAAAGAAAGATGTACGCAGTCGATCCTCCAGTCCTTGTCTGCCTCGAAACAGACTGACTACTCTCTTTGGCGAACACTCAAGCATGCGAATAGGCCCGTTCTTCGAGAAGCACCATTACGTACTCAGAACGGAAGTTGGGCGAGGAATGATGAGGATAAAGCACCCGCTTTCGCCTGTCATCTTTCACAAGTCTTTAGACCCAATGAAGGTGCTCAGCTCATCTTTCCAATATTTCAATACATCCCAGTAGCCTCACCACAAATCCGCTTCGGTTTAAAAAGAAAGATTTAATTAACATTAAATTGTTCATGACATTCAGAAGAATAAAGCGCTTGGTTACGATAGGATTACAGGTGAAATGATAAAGGAGCTTCCACTAACTGCCGTACGTTTTTTATTACATATTTTTAATAACATGCTTAAGTTGGGGCACTTCCCCGACTTATGGAAACTTTCAGAAATAATTATGGTGCCAAATCCAGGCAAAGATCCGACGGTAGTAAATTCATATCGGCCCATTAGCTTGATTTCTGTATTTCTTAAAATATTTGAAAAACTTCTATTGAAGAAGATACAACCTTCTCAAACAAGTAACCGAATAATATCACCACATCAGTTTTGTTTTCTTGAAAAACATGGAACTGTAGAACAAGTTCATAGAATTATTTCTTGTATTAGAAAAGCCTTCGAAGGGAAGCAATACTGCACCGGTGTATTTTTGGACATCTCTCAAGTTTTTGACAAAGTCTGGCATGATGGCCTTATATACAAACTAAAGGTTTCACTCCCTGCAAATACGCATGCAATTCTGGAAAGCTTTCTGCTGGAGAGAAACTTCAGAGTCAGGCAGAGTTCCTTTAGAACGGGAAGTCTCCCTATATATGCAGGTGTCCCTCAAGGCAGTGTGGAGGATAAAGGTTAACGAGAGCAAGTGTGTTCAGACAACATTTACTCTGAAGAAAGAAACTTGTCCACCACTAAAAATAAACAGCAAGGCTATACCACAAAAAGATAGTGTCAAGTACTTTGGGATGACACTAGATCAGAGGTGGGCACTCACACTATCACACACATGCGCTTGTGTGCGAAGCAGCGAAGTTTTGCTCACCGGCCAGTGCACTGGCCGTGGTGGAATTATACCAGGTGAAGTATTTAATATTAGAGTGATAAGAAATATTTTGACACTGCCTTATTTGAATACACGCCTATAAAATATGACTATAAGACAGCCGAATGTCAGAAAATAAAGCGAGGAAGCTGTTTTATTACTTAACCTGTTTATTGCGCCATTCATCCCATCTGCTTGTACCGAGTATACGTACAAATTTAGAAGTCTGAAAGTAGGTAAAATTTGACATATTTTTACATCACTAATTCGTACATGTTCGCTTCGTCTTCGTAACCGAAGTCCACATTTCGGATATGGTGAAACCAGTGATGATAATGTAGAAATTTTAAATGAAGATAAAACTCAAAACAATATTCTCTGTATTAAATGCTGCGAACAGGAACGACAACTTTTGTTTGTTCCATGCCATGGCGGAATTATACCAGGTGAAGTAATTAGAGCGAGAAAAAGATTTTGACACTGCCTTATTTGAAATATTGCCTTTAAAATTTTACTATAAGGCAGCCGAATGACAAAATAACGCGAGAAAGCTGTTTTATTACTTCACCTGTTTATTGCGCCCTGGCTCAATGCAAATATTTTAAGGTTTTCCAGCAATGTTTTCAACATTTTAAAAAGCATGCAGATAAAATTCATACAAAAGCGCTATGTCCAATTTGCTGAGCAGTTTTTAATAACTCGACCTTTTTCCTATATTTTTTTAGACTTTTCATTAGTAAAAATATATTCAACAATTTTTATTGAGCTCGAGGCCGTTTTTTAATGAAAATTTATTGTGGAAAAGTAACAATAATTTGAAAAAATGGTAGAAGTGATAGCTATTTCGGAAATCACCACATTTCCTCTTCAGGCTTCTTTCAGCAGGCTTCGAACCGACGATCCCACTGACTCAGCCAGTTGCCTATGCACCGTGCTAAGTACGCCTTGTAAATTATCGTTTGCTTTTTTC
>NW_016158551.1:82378-97141 GCF_001687245.7 Rhagoletis zephyria | reverse complement strand
TTCATATGAATTATATCACATTTTTTGTTTAATTGTATTTTTGGAATAAACAAAGTTCTTTTTCCTTCTGTCAGTAAACTGTTTTTGTTACAAATAGTATAAATAAGGAATGGGAAATAAGGCAAAATTGTTTTTATTTCCAACCTTTCTTGCCCAAATCGCAGTTGCAATGATAATAATCTGAAAATCGACTACCAAAATATATCTGGCATTCGAACTAAATGTGCAATGGTTCGCATGTTAACTGCTCATTTAGAATATGACATATACGTTTTTGTCGACTCGTGGCTTAACGACAGATTTTTTGCTTGCGAAAACTTTGATTCAGACCTTTTCGACATTTTTCGCAAAGACCGTGATGCTGAGAGGACGGGATGTTCTACAAGCGGTGGTGTTCTTATAGCGGCTCAACGGAGATTCAAAGCGTCAATAGTAACGCTCACCAATTCTGACTCGCTCCTTGATCAGATTTGCGTCTGTGTTCACGCCTCCTCCGGCCATATTCTTTACATATGTGCGTCATACATCCCGCCGAACTTTTGCGAAAGCCTTTACGTTGCACATGCTGATAACAACGTATCATTGGCGTCTTATGTCGTTGGTAATAATCACATTTGTGTTCTTAGTGATTTCAACTTTAGCCGGTTGAATTGGACTTCAAGTGGGGATTCTGCCGCTCGTATAGCTTCAAACGTGAGCTCACCAACAGAAATTTATGTCGTTGATAGCTTTTTAAGTATTGGTTTACAGCAAATTAAGAGTATTTTAACCAACTAAATAGACTATTGGATCTTGTATTTATCAGTGACAATGTAAACTTCACTTTATCGGAATGTATGTCTTCCATCTCTCCGGCTGTAATGCATCATTCCCTCTCACTCTTGAGTTGGAGTTTTATAATTTTCTTAAGTTCCGGTACATTCTAAAAGAATATAATTGTTTAAATAAATTTCTATAACGAAATTATATTCTAAACTTTGAAGCTAATATTATATCGAATCCCAAATCTTTCTAGCGTTTCATTGATTCCCGAAAATCTTGCTCATCAGTTCCGACAAACGTCTTCTACAATGGTCGCTCCGCAAATTCAGCCTCGGACTCGGCAAACCTTTTTTCGCTGAGTTTTTTGCGCTAACTTTGTCAATGACCTGGAGTCGAATATAACGGACTCTAGCTCCCCTAGTGACTCTTCGCTGAATTTTGGTTCGTTAACCATTTCAACTGAGGACGTTATCAAAGGAAATGCTGATCTTAAGCCATCTTCACAAAGCGATGTAGAGGGTTTCTCGGCTTTACTGTTGAAAAACTGTCTATGCTTAGCTGAGCCTCTTACTGCTATCTTCAATCACTCTCTGGCCTCAAGCATATTTGTGGACGACTGGAAACAAACGTATATAACCCCTATCTTTAAAAATGGGAACAAAAATGATATCCGCAACTACAGACCGGTATCAAAGCTATCTTCAGTCTCCAAATTATTTGAGATTGTTGTAAACTGTAAACTGTATTTTGCTGTTAAAAACCTAATTTCTACTAACCAGCATGGGTTCGTCGCCAATCGCTCAACAGTCACAAACCTGGCTATTTTTAGTGATTACTGCTTATGTGCTTTTGAAAACAAGGCTCGGGTGGATACCATCTACACTGGCTTCTCGTAAGCTTTCGACAAAGTATCACATCGTATACTCCTGCTGAAGCTGATCTATTTTGGATTTCATTCAACATTTTTGTCTTGTTAAATCCTACTTAACTGATAGGCGCTGCTTTGTAGTAGTCGATAATGCAACCTCACAATCGTTCATCGCGTCCTCGGGTGTCCCTCAAGGCAGCATCCTCGGGCCCTATTTTTTGTGCTTTTCATCAACGATATCAGTTATTGTTTCAAATTTGATAATTATCTACTATATGCTGATGACCTTAAAATATTTGCAACTATCAAAAATCTGAACAGAGTTCATGAATGGTGCTGCAAAAATCAGTTGACGCTTAATATGAGCAAATGCTTTCATGTATCTTACAGTAGACATATCAATACTTTGCATACATCATATTCTATCGCTGACTCTGTTTTGCAATCTGTGACCCAAATGAAGGACCTTGGTGTTGTTTCTGACTCCAAACTTGCATTCATAGTCATGTCGATTACATTCTTTCGCGCTCATACTCGATGTTAGCTTTTATCCGCCGAAACTGTCAGGCGTTTACGAACCCTTACACTCTTAAAACTCTGTTTTGTGCACTAGTCAGGTCAAGACTGGAGTATGCAACGTTTATTTGGAGGCCTTACACTAAAATTCTATCTAACCGATTAGAACGTGTTCAAAAAAAGTTTTTATAAAATTTGCTCTCCGTTCATTAAATCTTTCTTTGCCACTACCTTCTTACTATTCTCGCAGCCAACTAATCAACCTTACAACACTGGATAACAGAAGATCCATTTTAGCCTGCACGTTTGTCGTTAACATCATAACTTGCTCAATTGACTGCCCTTCTCTTCTAGAAAAGATTGCATTTAATATTCCCTATAGAATCCTCCGCCATTGGCATTTCTTTAAAATAGGTTTCTCTAGAAGCAGTTATGGTGCCAACGCTCCGATCTCTAGAACCTGTGCGGAACTTAACTGAGTCTTCACTGCTTTAGACATTGATTTCACACAATCAGGCCCTGCCTTAGTCACACATCTGCGAACATTTTTTCTGCGCTACACCACTAGCGATGTATTTAATCTTAGCTCTTTTGAACTTAATGTATTTAAAAGTTATCTTAATTTTTAAGTTTTAGTAGCACTTAATTAGTGTTAGCTGAGTAGTCTGTAAGAAAAATCTGTATTCCTAGACTTAAATAAATAAAAAAAAAAGAAATAAAGCAAAACTCAGATTTTGGTATTATTGCCGTTTGTGTTAATTAATCCCCCCCCCCCCTTAAAAGCTTAACAAAAGAGTGGGTCCATTACCGGACCATTGTAGCGTTTTTCAAACAGAATTAAACGCCATAATGGAGGCCGATCGGTGGCTCATAACCTCCGCCCCTCCAGGACGGCCTATTGCTATCTTTCTGACACCCAGGTTGCTATCAAATCTCTCAAATCTAACGTAACAACGCCCAAAGTAGCCATAGAAAGCAGGAAGGCTCTCAACCTGCTGGCATCAAAATGCTTCTTGACTGTTGTATGGGTCCCTGGACATAGGGACATTCCTGGAAACTGTCTAGCCGACGAGCTGGCAAGGAGAGGGACGGAAATATCTGAAATCAATTCTGCTCATATAGCGGGCATACCTCCTCTAGCCTCCTGCAAACACAGATTAAAGGCGGAACTCATCGAGGAGGTAAATATCAGGTGGGCTGTGGAAACCACCTGCCATACTACCCCTGTGGGGAAAATCTCTAGTTCTGAACTGGGGCGCTTCTAGTACATTTAGACCCAGTACTGGTTCGCGATAAATCTCTTTTGCATGCAAGCAACTGGCGAATTTAACATGGCGATGTCCTAGGAAGTGTCAATTGCCCCCCGCTGCATCCCTTTTTCGATAGTTCCGAACTAGTCCTAAATTCTATAGTTCCGAACCAGTTCTAAAATCGACAGACGAAAGAAAAAAGTATCATGATTTTTCAACCTTTCAGTTCTGTCGTGTGCGATTTTACATTATTTTCAAAGAAACGTTTTTTTCAATTTGAAATTAAATTTGTTTGAATGATTGTAAGAAATGTACGTTTACATACCTTGCTGTAGCTGACTTTGCAGAAGTGGTCGATGTTATTGGTTAGATTCCAGACGGCCCCAAGATGTTAATATGTTAACACAAAGCTTTGTTTTGTATTACCAAACTATGAAATAGCATCTGCGAAGCACAGAATAGAAGCGTATTTGAACGAAAAAGCCGCCGAACACATATCTATGTAAAGTAAATAAGCCCCCCGCTGCATCCCTTATTCGATAGTTCCGAAATAGTTCTAAATTCGACAAATAGGATCTAGTTCGTTCTGCATCCCTTTTTCTATAGTTCCGAACCAATTCTAAATTCGTCACTTTAGATATAGATTTGTAGTGAAAAAAACTGAAAAATTAGTTTCTTAAAAGTACCACTTTTCGCCGATTTTGGACTGGTGGGGATCTAGTTCCTATCGGACTAGTTCCTTTTTGGCTATAAAGACCTAGTACGGAACTAGAAATTTGATTCACTAGTCCGCGGTTTCCTGCAGGGACCAGGCAAATTGGCCAAATATTGATGTAAAGCGATCCATAGCTCTTACCCGGCTGGACCGCTCCTCTCTCAGATTAGTAGTCGGGGTAATCACCGGACACTGCCTGATGGGCACACACGGAAAAAGGTTAGGATACCCCTCAAGCGATTTTCGTCGCAGTTGCAGAGACGAGGAAGAAGTGGAGACCGTAGAACACTATCTCTGCCATTGTCCCGCCCTGGCCAATACGCGCAACCAATTCTTCAACAAGTACTTTCTAGATTGTTTAGCCGATTTTGAACTCGGCGAATGTCCTCGACTTTTTGTGCTATATAACACGCACTCGGTGGTTCAATTACTAAGGGAGGGAAAGAAACAAATGGCTTCGGCTAGTGGTATCAAAACGAGCTTTTCCAGCCCAAGTATGCTCCGCACACCGCGCGGGGCAGTCCCTCTGACCTAACCTAACCTAGGCAACTTACTGAAGATTTCAAGACCAGGGCGAACTCCTGTAAGAACAACCATGGGGACCTAGAGACCGATGTTCAGAACGTACTTAAATTGGAGGGAACACTTTTCCACCCTACTGAATGGCAGCTGCATTGAAAGTAGTGGAGAAGACGATCCCGAGCCCCCAGTCGATGACGATGGACCGCCTGGCTGTGATGAGGTACGAATAGCGATTACGCGGCTGAAAAACAACAAATCTGCTGGAGGTGATGGCTTCGAGCTATTCAAATACGGCGACTAAACAGAATAAAACCAATTCTTGATGAATACTTACATATACGATTTTAAGACATTTAAGGATTTAGTCTGAATGGCTCAAATATTATACGCTTTCAATTTTTCTCTCCAAAAAGCCAACTTTATTGTTTGATTCTTACAAACCGGATTCTCCTGAATGTTAGTTGCGATTTTTTCTTCTACTTAATGCCAAACTTGCTCAATCGCGCGATTTTTTATTACAAATTTTCGCCTGCGGCGCTTTTTTGAGAAAGTAAATACTTCGATAAATAATGAAAATTTTGTATTAAAACCTTTCGCCTGCGGCTCTTTAAAAAAAACAATACTTCGATAAATAATGAACATTTTTTATAAAAAATCAAGCGATTTTTTATAAAAAATCACACGATTTATTAAAAATTTTCGCCTGCAGCTTTTTTTTATAAAAATCGATAATTCGATAAATAATGAATATTTTTATTTAAATCAATACTTCGCCTGCGACTGTTTCATGTAAAACAGTATTTCAATATAAAGTGAAAATTTTCAATAAAAAACCCCCGACTTTTTTTACTATTGTCATCATCTGGCAGCACCAACATCTGTGTTCATTTCCAACACTTCCATGTAATGCAGCGTTTTTGCTGCATTTAAAATGCAACATTTAGCACTTTCGAACATATGTTTTCGAAGAGCGTTCATGCTATCGTATTTAGCAAATATCCATTTACGCGAGTTCGAAATAGTATGCTTTTGACAAACAGCCGTCTGGAACACGCTTAGTCAGATCCTTGTCTATCACAATCAATTTGCACAGAGAAGATAATGTGAAAAAAACCCTACTGAAAAGGGGAAAAGAAATTTTAAACAAAAAATTCAATACAAAAACTTGAATTGTTTTAACCATAACCGAAAATTTGTTTGTGATATATTCATTTGTTGATGCTGTCAATTGAAATTTCCTCAACTAAATAGGACAAAAACAGAGTTGATCACAAATTGAGCCAGATTTCTATCAGTATCACATCGATGTTGAATTTGCGCAACTTTTCTTTTTCTAAATAATGTACAATCATAAATGAAATCTTGATCGGCGATCACTGAAACGCAGCTAGCAACTGTATACGCGAAAAAGCAATGTTGCCACTTTTTCTCATTAAACCATGATCGAATCGTGGAAGTTTTTGAAGATCACAGGGTTGCTTTTATCATTTAGACTCTTAATGCAGAAATGGAATTGCATTTAGGTGACGAATTTTGTATGGATAGATGTACATTTAGAGTAGCATTTAGAGCTAAATGCTCTAAATGTGATTTTACGCGTAAGCAAAAACAGCCCATAAGACTTCTGGTAGTACTAACAAACATATACCAGAAGTCTATCTAAGACTTCTGGTAGTCCTATATACCAGAAGTATATCTAAGACTTCTGGTAGTCCTATATACCAGAAGTATATCTAGGATTTGTGGTAGGCCTAACAGACATATACCAGAAGTCTCTTTAAGATTTGGGGTAGGCCTAACAAACATATAACAGAAGTCGTAACAAATATTTCTGGTACGCCTAACAGACCTATACCTGAAATCAATCTAAGACTTCTGGTATGCCTAAGAGATATGTACGAGAAGGCTAACATAAATGTCCATTAGTAGTTTTAGGTATTTAATCATGTAATTACCTGTTAGTCCTAACGGTGAGCGGTCAAGGTATATGTTTACAAATGGAGGTAAGCGCAAGAGCTATAAAGGGATGCAAACTCTCACGTACACAAGAGTTTCTGGTAGTTTTTTCCAATCAGTATTAAGAAGNAGATATGTACGAGAAGGCTAACATAAATGCCCATTAGTAGTTTTAGGTATTTAATCATGTAATTACCTGTTAGTCCTAACGGTGAGCGGTCAAGGTATATGTTTACAAATGGAGGTAAGCGCAAGAGCTATAAAGGGATGCAAACTCTCACGTACACAAGAGTTTCTGGTAGTTTTTTCCAATCAGTATTAAGAAGCTAATAGAAACTCGTCTTTAGAGGCTACCTAATATTTCTATAAACGAACTACCTAATATATCTGTGAAACATTAAGTGATTTAACTAATAGTGTTCTTGCAGTGTTATTTGTATAAGCGTTAAAAAATAATAAAAATATATATATATAAGGAGCAGAGATGAGCACCTGAGTTTTCTTTATTCTGTAGCTAATACTTTCCTATGTAAACTCTAATACAGAGCTGCTCACTCCATAAGCACTTGTAGCACATTTGTTTTTGTTTTGCCCTGAAGTATAGGCACATATATAAACTTACACTTTAAATATAAAAAACATGTTTCAAGAGCAAAGCAAACGCCCTCCCATATAAAGCTCAGGCACCCCAGTAAAATGTACAAATTTACACAAACAAATATAGAATGAAAAACTAATAAAAAATATGTCAGTTCTGAAGAAAATGTACATTATAAATTGATTTAATATTCGTATATACTGAAAGTGCACACGAAATTTACAAAAAAAAAACACATGGCATTCATTAAAGTGCGAAAGCACGAGATCTTTTTTGCAAAAATTGTCAGTGCAAGGGGTGTGTATGTTGTGCTTTATAATTTCCACCAAAACTTTTTGGAAAACTTCAAAGCGGATATAGAAAATGATTGATTTCCAATCTAAATTCAATATAAATCCCTGGGAGCATCACATCGCGTAAAGTTGATAATATTGCAGAAAAAAGAAATTTCGCGACTTTCGAGGGAAAATATCACCATATGGCCGGCAAACTTCGCGCATATTGCATATTGCTTCAATTATGCTATCATTTATTAACGCTTTAAAGTGGCACTTTTTTAAGCGAGGAGTGTCCCAAATAAAATGTAAAATTTGAGCTTGCAATATTATGTAAACATGTGCAAGGATTCCTCCCACTAAATTTTGAAACTTTTCAGCCTAGGTCGCTATCATTTCTTAACGCACTATATTATTCCACATATATGTACATTAGGCCGGGTCGATTTGTGGGGAGGCAAAAAAATCGCCCATTGCTCTGTGAAAATCATATTCTAGGGATCAAAATAAGAAACTTTGCCGAANATAGTGTTCTTGCAGTGTTATTTGTATAAGCGTTAAAAAATAATAAAAATATATATATATAAGGAGCAGAGATGAGCACCTGAGTTTTCTTTATTCTGTAGCTAATACTTTCCTATGTAAACTCTAATACAGAGCTGCTCACTCCATAAGCACTTGTAGCACATTTGTTTTTGTTTTGCCCTGAAGTATAGGCACATATATAAACTTACACTTTAAATATAAAAAACATGTTTCAAGAGCAAAGCAAACGCCCTCCCATATAAAGCTCAGGCACCCCAGTAAAATGTACAAATTTACACAAACAAATATAGAATGAAAAACTAATAAAAAATATGTCAGTTCTGAAGAAAATGTACATTATAAATTGATTTAATATTCGTATATACTGAAAGTGCACACGAAATTTACAAAAAAAAAACACATGGCATTCATTAAAGTGCGAAAGCACGAGATCTTTTTTGCAAAAATTGTCAGTGCAAGGGGTGTGTATGTTGTGCTTTATAATTTCCACCAAAACTTTTTGGAAAACTTCAAAGCGGATATAGAAAATGATTGATTTCCAATCTAAATTCAATATAAATCCCTGGGAGCATCACATCGCGTAAAGTTGATAATATTGCAGAAAAAAGAAATTTCGCGACTTTCGAGGGAAAATATCACCATATGGCCGGCAAACTTCGCGCATATTGCATATTGCTTCAATTATGCTATCATTTATTAACGCTTTAAAGTGGCACTTTTTTAAGCGAGGAGTGTCCCAAATAAAATGTAAAATTTGAGCTTGCAATATTATGTAAACATGTGCAAGGATTCCTCCCACTAAATTTTGAAACTTTTCAGCCTAGGTCGCTATCATTTCTTAACGCACTATATTATTCCACATATATGTACATTAGGCCGGGTCGATTTGTGGGGAGGCAAAAAAATCGCCCATTGCTCTGTGAAAATCATATTCTAGGGATCAAAATAAGAAACTTTGCCGAAGGAACCATACCTCTAAAACGAATTCTGATGTCCCCCAATTTGGGTCGAACTTTTGGGTAGGGGCAAATTTTGAAAAATCCCACTTTGACCCATTTAGAGTGCTCCAATCGAGTCCAAATGTATGACCGACCCCCACTAACTTTGGACGGCCGATCCACCCATGCCAGTGGCACACCCCCTGGAACTCCCCTGGGGGGTTCCCCATACAATCATTTCAAAAAATCACCATTTTTGGCCTTTACATGAAAAAATCAGCTAAATGGCTATGTTTTTTCTTTATTTTTATTTATTTATTTATAATAATATTTATTATTTATTTATAATAATATCTATTTTTTCTCTTAAGAAATTTATTTAGTCAGAACATATGTAAATGAAAAAATTAATTTAAGTGAGTTATAGAAAAGAAACTAAAAAAAATTATTGTTTGAAGTCTTTTTTACTTTCAAGTCTGGGCAATTTCGCACGGCTCTCTAATGTCGTCGCCATAACAGCCTCTACATTTTCCGGTATAACCCGTTTGGAAATGCTAGCTAGCAATTGAACATGTCGTTCCGTTCCTTGTATGTGTGATGGAATTTTTGGATCATTAAACGGTGGATCATCTTGATTTAAATATTCTTTCAATGTATCGTACGGAATGCTTCGCGTGAATGGTGGTTCAAATACGATATTTATATCATTCAAATTGATCATTTCCGTATAACTTGTGCAATTAAAGTTTATATCTGGTTTTTTATAAACTCTAAGTTCCATTGGCTCGTCAACATCGGTTCGATAGCGTAGAATTTTCTTGATGGCACAGTCGCGCTTTTCTTTGCTATCATCAAACAACATTGATAACAAGATATTTTCCGAATGCGCATAATATGAATTATCTTTAATTACTTGATTGACAATTTTGCGTAAACGAGGTTCTAGAAATCGTGACCAACCAATGAACTTGAAAAATAATGCACTGCCGTACACGACAGAGCTGTAATACTTGATATTGAAGTACATTGGCACATAACATTTAATTATAAATTCAACCAGAATTCTTAAATTTGCATCTGGATTTTCCGTTGTCACATATAATCGCAATAATCTAGCGGCCTTGGTGAGCCACCGAGAATGTACAATTTTCCCTGGTTTGATGTTAGCCAGATCCACCGGAACCACGCCGCTAGAAATTGCATGGGCCATGTCGTATAAGTACTTCGAATCGGTGGAAAATTCAATTTTTTCTGGAGCAGGGGGCATATTTTGCAACTCAATTTTCTGGAAGCCGTCCACCACCTGAAAATATATAATAATAAAATAATTAAAAATGGTTGACAATTATAATAAATGAGTGATAGCAATAACTTACCGGAAGAGTTTCACAAGTTTCGATTTGACGGCTCAGTTTTCCGGTTGCCGATCTTGGTCCAGTGCTGGTTGATTTATCCAAAGCTTCAAACAAATGCCGAAACGGAAGTTCGTTGAAGTGTAGAAGGCAAACGAACCAATGCAATGGTTTTTTTAACAGCAATTCGAATCGTCGTATAATTCCACCGTGTGGGCCAGTGTTTGTTGGCTCACCGTCAGTGCATATTCCAATTAATGCATCCAGTGATATATTTTTATCGTTGAAAAAACCATTTAATTTGGTTGTTTTGTATTCAGCGGTTTCATGTTCCAGTCTTACGTAACCAATCAATTCAGAATTGGGTTCTCTCAAAATAACAAGATGAGGTTCTTTTACCATCCTAGTATGATACTTCTCATCAATTTTATCTATCGTTAAAGTATCATCTTTTCTGCCATCGAATGAAAACGCTAACAAATTGGTATCATCTAACCGTTTGCGAAGCACTTCTTGTCTGCATTTCTCTTTTTCTCTGCGAACTTTCGATTTATCCATGATGAGAGGTTTCCCATGCTTATCTTTAATTTTAAAATCTTGCAAAAGAGCGGTTCCCAATGCTGATGCAAATCTGTCACATACCAAGGCAAAGTTAAGACAATCGTATCTCTCTGTGTATTGTGAACTTGTGCTTCTATCCATATCTTCTTGAACCGGTGGCGGTGCGTATGTTGAATCATCGGGATCTTGGTATGTTGGCATTGATGACATAGACGTTGCTCCTTGCTCTTCAGTTTCCATCACAAATGCATCCATTGTTAGTCTTCTCTGATTATGTTGATCGTGCATGAACTCTTTGAGGCGTTCGGGAACCCAGCCGCATGCACATGGAGCTGCCTTCAAATCGCATTTACATGTTCCAATGTAAAAAATTGTTTCCAGAGATTTTACATACTCTGTAAATTGTTGGGTGTTGTTTCTTCTCTTGATTTGCTCTTGATACTTGTCAAGCAATTTATTCAATTTATTAAATACACCTTTTTTCAGCATTATTTCCATACCAAGTTTTTCCCAAATTCCAATCAACTTATCTTGTACTTGAATAGTGAATGATTTATGGGAAAACTTTTTTTGTTCTGTTTTAGCACGTTCGCTTAAGTAAAAATAATATCTCAAGATATCCAGATGGGTTGGTAAATTAAGATCAGTTAAATCAGTAGACACACCAAAAACAGTAACATCATGCTTGGGTATATGACTCATTGGGTTTTCGATAGTTGTTGATGTAGTTGCTTCATCTTGCGGTGTAGAGGATGGTGGATTCATTGTAAACTTTTTGATTTGGAATGGTCACTTCACTTATTATTTTTTTTTAAATATTTTTTTATCCGAAATCAGCACTTCACACTTTGAGTTCTTCACATCGACTTAATGCATTCACAAAAACTGTTGCGTTATATATGGTCCACGAGACGATGTAATATGAATGAAATGCTGTGTCTTGTGGTGGCTTAAAAAAAACAACACAAGCAATTTTACGATCTGCAATTGTGTCACAGTGATACCTTCATTGTTTAAAAGGGTTGCGGTGCATTCCAGTGATACCTTAATTGTTAAAATGGTTGCAAAAAACGCGCATTTCTTAAGAAGGTGCCTTAAAATACCCACAAAAAGGGTTGTAAAAACAACCTTCATTTCTTAAGTAGGTGCTATAAAAAAACTACACAAGTAAGTTTACGACATGCAGCTGTGTCTTAAAAAACGCACACAAGCAATTTTCCGATTTGCAATTGTGTCACAGTGATACCTTCATTTTTTAAAACGGTTGAATAAAAAACCCACACAACTATGTTTACGACATGCAAATGCATCACAGTGATGCCTTGGTTTTAAAAGGGTTGTAAAAACCCTAATTTCTAATAATTTTTTTTAATTTCTTTTCTATTACTAAGTTAAATTCATTTTTTCATTTACATATGTTCTGACTAAATAAATTTCTAAAGAGAAAAATAAACTCCAAAAAGAAAAAACATAGGCATTTCGCTGATTTTTTCATGTAAAGTGCAAAACCGGCGATTTTTTGAAATGTTTGTATGGTGAACCCCCAGGGGGGTTCCAGGGGGTGTGCCACTGGCATCGGTGGGTCGGGCCTCCAAAGTTAGTGGGGGTCGGTCATACATTTGGACTCGATTGGAGCACTCTAAATGGGTCAAAGTGGGATTTTTCAAAATTTGCCCCTACCCAAAAGTTCGACCCAAATTGGGGGACATCAGAATTCGTTTTAGAGGTATGGTTCCTTCGGCAAAGTTTCTTATTTTGATCCCTAGAATACGATTTTCACAGAGCAATGAGCGATTTTTAAATCGACCCGCCCTAATGTACATACCCCATTGTTAACAATTTTCATTCACTAATCGTACAATAAAAATAAAAGTGTACTTTTTTGCTTCATAAAAAAATCTCAGTGTCGACATAAATTTTGTAGATGTCTTGTGATTTCACTTCAATATAAAAATGTTGAGCGGCCCTGCTCTAATACGTTTAAAAAGCAGCATTCGACAGCGTTTAGTTACTGTTGCATTTAACAACACAAATTTTGTATAAAAATAAAAGAAAAAAATACCCTTACATTTTTATTTCTTAAAAATTTCTGTTACAGTATTAGTTTTCACAAATGTGTTTTATTTGATTTCCTATTCTCTAACTACTTTTATACGTTAATAACTTTTCGCTTTTTATTATAATAGGAGTGTGCTCGTACGCAACACTATCAAAAGTTTTAGACAACTTTTACTGGTTTTGCGTTCTCGTACCCAAAAAACTTGCAAAGTAGGGAAATTGAGAGAGCAAAATGTGATAGCGCTGCAAATTTCTGCGGGAAAAATTATTCCCAGCGAAAACTTGCAAGTAAGAAAATCAGCTGAGCACAAACTTATGTTTGTAAATAAACAAAAGAAAAATAAAATTTACAAAAAACTTTTTAGTATACAACGCTTTTATAAATGGACTAAAAGTAGAAAATAATATTTCTCAGTCCCACAGAATTTGTTTTGATAACTTTTGATTTTGCAATTTTAGCAAAAGCCATTTTAAACAATTAATGACATTGAAAACGAAAAACGTGGAGCGCATGCAGTACAAAGCATTCGATTTCATTGACAATAGTCAAACTACATAACATTCTACAGCGAAAGTTCAAATTTGAGATCGATTTTAAGCGGTCGTTATTCATATGCCCACATACATACATACGTTACTTTTCATATCAATTCAAGTGTATTACATGCGCCGCACGCTTTTCATTTTCAATGTCATTAATTGTTTGTAATGACTTTTGCTAAAATTTCAAAATCAAAAGTTATCAAAACAAATTCTGTGGGACTGAGAAATATTATTTTCTACTTTTTAGTCCATTTGTAAAAGCGTTGTATATTAAAAAGTTTTTTTTTTCCTTAAATGTGACAATGATGGTCTTTGAGCATATTTCTTGAAACAGTGCAGGTCTTCCATCTGTGTTCCTTTATGTAAAATCTTTAATCTCTCTCTTTCTACAGGTGTTTTTATCAGTCGGTGGAAGGTGGCATCCATCACTCCGATATTTAAATCGGGATGCCGAAATGATGTATCTAATTATAGGCCTATTTCCAAACTAACGGTATCCTCTAAGCTGTTTGAAAAAGTGGTTAAGGATAAACTTTCTTTCGTTTGTAACATGGTTTCGTTTGTGGTCGTTCCACAGTCACTAACTTAGCGGTATTTTCGGAATACTGTGTCTCAGCATTTAAAAGCGGTTGTCAGGTCGATACTATTTACACTGACTTTTCGAAAGCGTTTGATAAAGTTTCACATGCTATCTTGCTAAGTAAACTGCAGTGTATGGGCTTTCTTTCTGTTTTCCTGTCATGGTTGAAATCTTACCTTACAGATAGAACTCTTTTTGTAGAAATTGAAAATTATAAATCCAAGTCCTTTGTTGCTTCGTCAGGTGTTCCTCAGGGTAGCATCCTAGGCCCTCTTTTATTTATTCTGTTTATTAATGATATCGGTACTTGCTTCAAACATTGCAGATATCTTCTTTACGCCGATGATCTCAAATTGTTTCGTAAAATAACTTGTCCGTCCGATGTCCTCTATCTGCAGCATGATTTGGATAATTTAGTCAGTTGGAGTATAATTAATAAGCTATCGCTCAATATAAAAAAATGCTTCCATATGTCAATTTCTAGATCCCCTTGTAAATTGGCTTCGTGTTACTCAATTTTAAATCAGAAGCTCACTTTGGTCAATGATTTTGTTGATCTGGGTGTAGTATTTGATTCGGGTTTTGTTTTGTAAACCATGTATGCTACTTGCTCCCAAAGGCGTATAGTAACTTAGCTTTTTTACGTCGATATGCGAGGGACTTTAAGGACCCTTACACTAGGAAAATTCTCTTTAACTCGTTAGTACGTTCAAAATTAGAGTA
>NW_016158551.1:67343-69544 GCF_001687245.7 Rhagoletis zephyria | reverse complement strand
TGCGTCAGTCATTTGGAGTCCTATTTATAGCTGTCATTCTATGAGAATCGAACGGGTTCAAAGAAAGTTCCTTCGATTTGCTCTTCAACCACTTAATTTTTCCGACCCGCTTCCGCCCTATGCGGCCCGCTGTCAGCTAATAAATTTGCAGTCATTAGAAAAAAGAAGAATTATTCAGCTCCTTATGTTTCTCTTTGATTTGGTCTGTGGGAAGATCAATTGCCCTGAACTACTAGAGCTAATAAATTTCAATGTTCCTCACAGAACCTTACGATCTCAACCTCCCTTTTATCTTAGTGTAGTTAAGGCAAATTTCTATTCGTTAGCGCCTATATTTAGAGCGCTCTCGGAATTTAATAACATCTCTAAGAAGATCGATATCGAATTTTCATCATCAAGATCCTTATTTAAGTCCACGCTTGAATCGTTTTACTCTTCGGTTTAGTTCATGCACTGCTATGTTAACACTATTATCGTATAATACTTATTTTTGTAATCTGTGTAATCTAGTCTGTAAGATTTTTAATCATAGACTGAATAAAGATGAATTGAATTGAAAAACAAAATTAGTGAAATGAAAATATGGATGCATAATTTAAATCTAAGATTTTTTTTTATTTTAATGGTTATGGGAAACCAAACCAATAGGAATCCCTCTATGTTTCTTTTACGCTCTCGCTGTAAGTACTTCCTGTAAATGTTTATGAATAGACCTATTATGACAGCCACTTTTTGTTGATTTTAGCAATAGTTTGCTTTTTAACAAACACCATGTATTTACTTCTATGAGGAAGAGAATGATGGCTATATTTTTATCCACAAAAATTCAAATTTCCAGGTATACACAGTGTGGTATTTCGATATAATGGTGGTGCAGTGCCGTATTTTGACAAAAATGTATCAAAAATGTCAATGTAGTACCACTGTCCTTTTGGCTTCAAAAATGTACCAAAAAAGTACAATTGTACCATCAATTGCATCACTGATGTAGTGCATATTTTTAACTTCTTCTGTCGAGGCGACATCTATCTCTAGAGTTTTTCAAATTGTATGTCTTTGATATGATACCTACGACGAGGTTGATATCTAGACTAGGTATGCCATAAAGACCTTTGCTATATTTATGGTATGGTGGTCTGGGCACACAACATTGCAAGTTGATAAAAGCGTTGTAAAATATGACCTTTTTGAATTATTTATGGCAAATTTTATTACTAATGCTAGTATACAACGAAAAAAAAGTAAAGTTATTAAGCACAAGGTTTGTTGAGTTTATTTTTAGTTAATTTACTATTAATCTCCAGTTTGTTTACTTTAGTGTGTGCTGACTATGGTTGCCGTATGTTATTTTTCGTTTGTACCATAATTGTCCTTTAAATATACCAAAATAGAAAAAAATGCAGCAAGCTGGAATTCTGTTGGCCGAATTTGTCAGTTTTGGTAAGTTGAATGTTGAAATTAAAATTTTATAATTTTAAATGTACATTTGTAGCATCAACATAAATGTACATTTGTAGATATCTACCAATTTTTTTTTGGATCAAGGATGGGTGTTGGAGGATATATTCTTTTTTTGAGAAAAATATTTCATTCATTCCGATATAATTAATTTGTATTTTAAAAAGGTTTTTCGATTCCACAAGTATGCAATTGTATAAAATGCAAAATCGGGGAAAATGTACCAAGCATTAAATTGCAAAATGACTCACCAGTGGCAACTGTGGAAGTGATCTGAAGAGGAAATCTTTTATAAATAGCAAGGATAATAGCGTGTATTATATATATGCAATTTAATTTTATTTAAAAGGAGATATGTTTATTCTATAAGAAAATTTTTCTGAATGAATTTCATTTTCTTTACATTTTGATTTTACAAACAAATTAAACAATTATTATTTTATTTAAACAAGTATAAATTCAGCAAGTTATAAGCACTACATCTATACTATAATTATATAAAGAGAAGTCCCTTTTTTTTGTAACAGGTAATCTCGCGAACGGCTGGTCCGATTTTCATGAAATTTTGTATACAAATAGCTTTCGGTAACCACCATGTTTTAGGCTAAAAAAATTTTACTTTTTTCGGGTAGGTGGACCAGGGACCGGTCTATTCGAAAAAATCTTATTATAGTGCGATTTACTTAAAATTTAGTACGTAAGTAGCTATTTAGCATATATTAGCATATATGACCCATTTTCCG
>NW_016158551.1:55842-64643 GCF_001687245.7 Rhagoletis zephyria | reverse complement strand
GGAAGTGGTCCAGGTACCGATCTATTCGAAAAAATCGTATTTATGGTCCGATTTGCTTAAAATTCGGTACGTAAGTAGTTTTTTAGCATATATTAGGATATATGGTCAATTTTTTCCGAGAAGTAGACCAGGGACTGATCTATTCGAAAAAATCGTATTTACGGTCCGATTTGCTTAAAATTCGGTACGTAGGTAGCTTTTTAGCATGTATTAGCATATATGATCCATTTTGTCCGAGAAGTGGACCAGGGACCGATCTGTTCGAAGAAATTGTATTTATGGTCCGATTTGCTTAAAATTCGGTACGTAGGTAGCTTTTTGCCTGGATAAGCTTATAGAATTGCATTTCTGTAGAACAATGATTCGCACCCACTTTGAAATTGCCACCTACTATACTGTAAAGCTTCTAGGACATTCACTATAGAACCGGGTATTTTTGCCGCCAGGGAGTGAAGAGGAAAAAATCTATTTCGCTTTGCGAATAACCGTGCTATGAAATGCCGCACAACTGGAGAATTTCAAGAACGGATATAACACTTTCCTTAGGTTATTCAAAGCGGCAAATGACCACCAAACCTTAATCTTAGCAGACAAATGTGCCAATGAAAATCGTAAACGTGAATTGTTGGTGAAAATGTTGGACCAAAAAGTTTCCATAAAATATATAAAAATTTTGGGCGGGACGAAGTTCGCCGGGTCTGCTAGTATTTTATAAATAGCAAGGATAATGGCGTGTATTATATATATGCATTTTAATTTTATTTAAAAGGAGATATTTTTATTCTATAAGAAAATTTTTCTGAATGAATTTCATTTTCTTTACATTTTGATTTTACAAACAAATTAAACAAGTATAAATTCAGCAAGTTATAAGCACTACAGATCAGCTGTTTCGAAGGCTGCAAGTTTTTGCAAATTTTGCGTTCTCGTACTTCTGTGGATATTTTGTCTCTTTGAGAGCGAATGCTGCTAAATTCTCAGATTTTTTTTCTGCTAGATAATTTTGTCCTCTCAATACGAGTACACACCTAATAATGTTGTGCTTGGGAGAAGGTCACACTACAAATGAATATAAAGAGAGGACTTAGAGTACAGGTCGTTACAGTGAACAGTTTTCGCTTCTTAGGTGATCCCTTTAGCCAACTCAATGTCAAAAAAGGCCTATCTAGAAACTTTATTTTCTCNATAATGTTGTGCTTGGGAGAAGGTCACACTACAAATGAATATAAAGAAAGGACTTAGAGTACAGGTCGTTACAGTGAACAGTTTTCGCTTCTTAGGTGATCCCTTTAGCCAACTCAATGTCAAAAAAGGCCTATCTAGAAACTTTATTTTCTCGAATTATGGCCGCATTTTTGGGATGCGGCCGCACTGTGCGTAGGATGTTTAGGTCGAGTCTGGACAGGTAGCTATTGAGGCGACTACAGTATCCATACCGTAATTGAGCCAGGGTAACGCGGGTCTCTCTCATGAACCAAAAAGACAAGATCACGACAGCAGAAGAGTGGCCCGTTATAATCGCACTTATGAAAAAAGTAGGGCGATTTTGATATAAGCCGTTTGTTTACATTTGTTCGTTGTTTATAATTTGGTGGTGGCTTTTTACTGAAATTTTCTTAATTTTCGCTTGTGACAACGTGTGCACACATAAGGTAAAGAATAATTTAACACAACGACATGATTTATAGGAGAATTTGCATAATAAAAATACCTGTTGACTTGTCATGCGTTCAACAATTACGCGTTTTTTTTTTTTTTTCTCTTCGTTGTTTACTTCTTACAACAAAGATGGCGTCGAGATTTCAACAGCTAGAAAATAACTTTTTTCTTTCTTTCCTTAAGGCGTGATCTTGTGTCTTTCGTTCATGAGTCTCTCTTGGCAATTGAAGCTCCGTCTCTTCTACGGGTAGTGATTGGGCTCCGATCACGGCATTCATAGGTCGGGAGTCAAGGTAGGTGGTGACTGACTCTCTATGGATGTCGTTGATTGCTCGTTTGTACGTCGTCGGGTCGTGGTTGGTCTACGTATTGCTGGACTGCGTCCTTGTCGTCCTTGTACACGAATAGGTGCCCCCTGACGTGCCTGGGCGGAGGCTCCTGTACCAGAGGTCTGTAGGGGAGTTCACTTCTGTGGCACCCCACCGGAAACTGCTTACAAAGCATTTTGTTGTGTTCCCTTACGGAGAGCACTTGGGCCTCGCTGTGTAGGTGGTGCTCAGGCGTCATCAGAAGGCACCCAGTCGCTGTCCGGTGTGCGGCGTTCTGACATGTCTGTAGCTTCGTCCCCGGCGTCCAAACTGGTGCAGCATAGTTTAGAACCGGCCAGCAACGTTTCTTTGTCTTGCCCCAAGTGCTACCGGCGAGCGACTTGAGGACCTTGTTGCGGCTCTGTACTTTACTGACAACTGCGGTTGCGTGCGTGGAGTAGGAGAGCAGGCTATCAAAGGTGACCCCTAAAATTTTCGGGTTGTTTACTGTCGGTATTGGTGTGCCATCGACATGTATGCCTAATTCTAGCCTGACCTCCTTCGTCCAGGCGGTGAAGAGGGTCGCCGTTGATTTCGTTGGGGAGAGTGTTAGGCTCCTTTCAGTGAAGAAGCGAGAAAGGCTGGAGAGATAGTCGTTTACTTTTGGGCAGAGGTCATCAATTCCATTTTAGGACGCCAAAATCGAGCAATCGTCAGCGTACGAGATCAGGGAAACTCCCTCAGGTGGCTGGGGAAGCTTCGAGATGTAGAAGTTAAATAATAAGGGGGAGAGAACACAACCTTGTGGAACCCTTGTTATATTCTTCTTGGTTTCGAGGTTTGATCTCTGAAGATTACTGACGACTGTCGACCACTCATATAATTCGCCGACCATCGTTTCAGCCCCTGTGGGAGTGAGGAGGCCTCAATGTCTTCTAGCAGCGTGGAATGGCAGACGGTGTCAAACGCCTTTGACAAGTCCAGCGCTACTAGGACCGTTTTCTCACAGGGGCGGTTTCGATTTACACCACGAGTTATTTGGGTGTTTATGACGTTAAGTGCTGTGCACTTTACGGAATCCCTGCTGATGCTTCGCTGGGGTCAGGTGGAAGGCGAAGTATGGGAGTAGCAGGGTCTCTAGTGTGTTCGCGACCGGAGAAAGGAGCGTTATCGGACGATAAGTCTCCTTTGTTGGCGGGCTTCCCGGTTTCAGCAGTGGGACCACTCTCCCTGATTTCCACACATAATGAATGATGAGAGTGACCATTGACAGGTTGAGGACCTCCGTTAGGTAAGCTACTCCCGCAGGCCCTAAATGTTTCAGCATCAACAAACAGATTCCGTCGGGTCCAATGGCTTTGGAGGCTTTCGCCTTCCCGATAGCCCCCTTCACTTCACCGCTAGTGAAAACAAATGGTGCACTGTTTTTTGACAGTTTGTGCAGCCTCCTGGTCACTCCGCGTTTGGCCTTGTCTACCGAAGGATGCAGTGTAAACTGCCTAGGCAAAAGTAGTTCGCGCATTTCTTCGGGACCGACGAAGCGCGACCTTCGAATGAAATTTCCACTCTGTAATCACGCTTCGTTGGTTTGGACAAGGACCTCACGGTTGACCAGAGCTTACTCACACCAGATGTGAANACGCGACCTTCGAATGAAATTTCCACTCTGTAATCACGCTTCGTTGGTTTGAACAAGGACCTCACGGTTGACCAGAGCTTACTCACACCAGATGTGAAGTTACAGGCCTTCAAGTGCTCCTCCCAATTTTACCGCTTGTTCTGATTTGCCAGCTGCCGATCTCCAGAGATCGCGTTGAAGTCACCTACTACCATTCGGTCTTCACCTCAGGGGGTATATACACGTTAAATATTTCGAGCTCGACATCGCCTGACCGGACAGCTATGCCCTGACATTCTAGGGTGGTGTCCCTCGGGTCGATGTCTTCTTCGATAAGCCGATACTGCACTGTGTGGTGTAGGATGAACGCTAATCCATCACTATTATCTCGCTCGCGATCTTTACGGAGCACATTGTAGGCGGCGCAACCCAACAGAGTTGAGTTGCTGTGCAACTTCGTTTCTTGGACCGCAGCTATCAATATGCCATGCCGACCCATAAAGACTACTATCTCCTCAATCTTGCTCTGGAGTCCATTGGAATTGAGTTGTAGGAGTTTCGTATGCCTTGGGAGGCTGGTCGCGATACGAGGGGTGAGGTACGTGTGGGGTCTACCTTGGGCCTGTTGCATCTGGCGCAGTTGCTGTTGCTGCCTGTTGGTAGGTGGCTGCAATGGGAGCGGTGTTGTTTGCGTCAGCGGTGCTCTACATCATGAGGTACTGTAGTTGGTAGTCCACTCGCGTGTGGTGCGTAGGCCAGCGCATAGGCGGAAGTGACACTAGCCATGGCATGAGATGCATCTGGCTGATGTCACGTTCCGGTATATTCTGTTCTGGCACACGGAGCAGATGGTGTGGGCAACCAGGAGCTGCTGGTTGGCTCGCACGCGCAAGTTGGACCGGCCGGTAGACTGTGGGGGAGGTGGGGGTTGGTAGGTTTGCTGTTGCCCAGGGGAGCTTCTAGGAGCCGTGCAGGCTCTTCGGGTGCAGGCTCTTCGGGTGCTGGATGCTTTACGCGAGCGGGTAGCCGTGGAGGCTGATTGTGCCTTGCATGGGTCCAACTGTTTGCCGTTATATCAAACACCTTTATTGTTGCTTACTGGTATAGGCAGAATTTTACCAATTAAATTTGGCAATTCTCTGAACTCCGTAGACACTATAAAAAGTTTTATCCACTGCATATCTAAAGGGATATCAAGTAATTGAATTGATGGATGAAAAGGCAGATTTATAAATCACGACATTTTTCGATGAAATGCAGCTACAAATCGATAATAGTTTCAACAATGAAAAGGTTGTTAAAATACTGTCCGGTAAACACCACTGTCAGGTAAAAACCACTATCACCCGTTTTAATCAGGATGAACTCAATCTCATCTTAAAAAACAAAATGAAAAAATCTGCAGACATGACAAAATTACTTATGAAATGATTAGGGCATTGTCAATGCATGCCAAAAAAAATCTTCTCAAAGCACTAAATTACTGATTCCAAAGAGAAAAATATGAGAGAATCAGTCTCGAGTTATGTAGACTCTAGACCTGTGAATGCCGTTCTAGGCACACAACAACCGGACATTGACGAGACGGAGCTTCATCTGCCTCGGGAGACAAGAACCACAATAGCCCAACTTCGCTCTGGCTACTGCAGCAGGTTAAATTCATACCTGAGCAGACTGAACGCGGATGTGCCAAATGAGTGTCCGGCATGCGGAAAGACCCCTCATGACTCGAAACATCTCTTCGCATGCCCGGAAAACCCGACAACCCTAACGGCTTTGTCCCTGTGGACCGACCCAGAGGAAGCTGCACGCTTCCTAGGGCTGCCGTTAGTGGAACTTGACGACAACGACTGAGATATCAACCGATCTGGGCGGGGTTGTTTTAGCCGCTACAACAACAACAACAACAGGATCAATGGCGAATAATTAAAGTAATTCAATTTCCAAAACCTGACAAAGACCCAAATGACTACAAAAACTAAAGACCTATATCTCTGATACCTGTACTTCTCGAAAATTGTCAATTTAATGGTTAAATCCAGAATCGATCCATGCTTAGCTGAAAATAATTTCCTTGCAAACAGATGTTTTGCATACCGAAAAGGCAGATTCGCGTCGATGTGTCTAAACGAAATGATACACAATATAGCTTACTATAAAGACATGGGTTTGAAAGTGGTGGTCACAGTAGTGGACATCAGTAACGCCTATAACTGCGTCCCCAATTCAGCTTTCTCAAAAATATTAATGGAGGCTAAGCTGGACAATAAATACATAAACTGGGCTCGAATTGTCACATACGATATCGTATTACTGGTCACGTAAAACACATTATTCGGATTATGACATACATGAACGTACTCTTTGTCCCCACTCAGAGGGTCTACCGCGTCTTCAATCTATACACTAGTCCGTTGCACAACCTAGAAGATCAATCCACTGACATTTTCCAATTTGCAGACGACTTCTTTATAATGACCCATGACAGAGATCTTCAATCTGCAACCGCGAAACTTGGAGCAACACTTAAGTCCTTTGTAGACAAATGTGAACTCAAACCTCTCCATAAACATACAAAAGACCAAGTCAATATATTTTGCGAAAGGAAGTAAAAAACGGAAACGGAATAGCACACTAAGGAGATGATTAGGGCTAACCCCTTCTACCCCGACACATAATATTTATGCGTTTGCCAATGAGTTGGAGCCAAAGGAGAGAGAAAAACTATTAACCTGCCGCGAATTGTTAAAATTAAAATCCATAAACATCACTTTATACAACGACATTAAAAATCAATTACAGCTAAAATCTAGTTATTCCGCAACGTATCACGAATTCAAACAGATTCTGGACAAGGTAAACGCTGAAACCCACTACCAAAAAAATAAATATCTAAAAATCATAGAGGAAGTCATAACTGTAAGGAAAGATAATATACCCAAAGAACAGTTGGTATCTGAATACCGGAGAATTACACACAAATACAAAGAAAGCGACGATACAATTTTTGCCTCTGGTGGGGGACAAAGCGCCATGGGGTGTGGAGTGTACAACGCAACACACAAACATAAATTCCTTTTCAACATTAATTTCAAAACCTCATCTTCTTTCAGTGAGATTTGGGCGATAGCGAAAGCTATTGATATAGTGGTGGAAGACAAGCTGGGGAAGGTTGCAATCTTCACTGATAGCTTAATATCGTGCCAACTTCTTGGAAAAAGAGACAAGCAACTACATAGTAGCTATGACTCATTCCACCCTTAACAAAAGTAATCTAATCTGTGATATTGTGTGGGTACCATCACACGTGGGCATAGAGATTAATGAGGTAGCTGATAACTTAGCGAAATGGGTGGTAAACGTTGGAGCTCCTCTTGAGATTCAACTCACCTCTAATGAGGCACTCAAACAAATAAACTCCTTGCTAAGGGAAAAATGGAACACAAAATTTAAAAGTATATCCAAAGAAAAAGGCAAGAAATTCGCGTACTTCTTTCCAGAGATACCGGAACGACCATGGTACCACGGCTCGTCACTTGGAGCAAGAGAAATTAAAAATATAAATAGGCTTTTAACTGGACACACCTTCGACAAGGTATACCTACATAGTATCAAAGTAATTAATTCAGATATTTGCGATGAATGTCAAGTAGTAGACGACCACAACCACGGTATCTTTCCCACGACAGCTTGTTCTACGTACCGGAATGACTCGGGTTTTACCCAAGGGCCGTTGTTTCGGCGATCTAACCCCGTTTAGGTCGGCGAAGTATCTCAGAAGTTATTCGTCCATAGGGCTACATCTGCTCAGGGCTGGCATAGAGTCAAACCTAGGGCCAGAAACCTACGCCTGCTGTGTATGCCAGAGACGACTAAACCACAACTCCACCTCAGTCAAGTGCTATGCTTGCGAGGGGTGGCGTCACCTCAGAGTCTGCTCAGGACTACGGACACATCGGCAGTGGACCACATCCGTTGGGGCCTCCTGCTGCTAAATCAGAGCAGCCTCCACGGCTAACCCCAGTCCACCTGAGCAGCACAAAACACACAACACAGCACCAAAACATAACAATACAATAGACCACACCACAACCACGACAGACCACATAACAGACACAACCGCACCACCAACCACACGCCGCCGCCAACAACTCCTGGTTCCTGCTACAATCTGCACGGTATGTCAGACCAGGATATTCCGTAATGTGACATCACTCAACTGCCACACCTGCCTTGGCTGGTGCCACTTTAGGGCATGTTCAGGTCTGCGCACCACGCGAGATTGGACGAGGAAGTTCGAGCGCACACAGCCAATGGTGGCAAGGCCACACACAGCCCTCACACCCCGCATAGCACGTCTCCCGAGCTACATGAAGCTCCTTCAATTGAACTGCAACGGACTTCAGAGCAAGATCGAGGAGGTAACCGTCTTCATGGGAAGGCATGGTATATTGATAGCTGCAGTCCAAGAGACGTAGTTGCACAGCAATTCAACATTGTTGAATTGTGCCGTGTATAATGTGCACCGTCGAGATCGCGAGCGAGATAATGGTGGTGGCTTAGCGTTTAGCACGCACCACACCGTGCAGTATCGTCTTATTGAAGCAGACATCGAACGCAGGGATACCNTAGGGCATGTTCAGGTCTGCGCACCACGCGAGATTGGACGAGGAAGTTCGAGCGCACACAGCCAATGGTGGCAAGGCCACACACAGCCCTCACACCCCGCATAGCACGTCTCCCGAGCTACATGAAGCTCCTTCAATTGAACTGCAACGGACTTCAGAGCAAGATCGAGGAGGTAACCGTCTTCATGGGAAGGCATGGTATATTGATAGCTGCAGTCCAAGAGACGTAGTTGCACAGCAATTCAACATTGTTGAATTGTGCCGTGTATAATGTGCACCGTCGAGATCGCGAGCGAGATAATGGTGGTGGCTTAGCGTTTAGCACGCACCACACCGTGCAGTATCGTCTTATTGAAGCAGACATCGAACGCAGGAATACCACCCTAGAATATCAGGGCATTGCTATCCGGTCAAGCGATGTTGAGCTCGAAATATTTAATGTGTTCATACCCCCTGTCACTTGCTGCCCGGCAGGATATCATCCTGATATAGGTGCGCTCCTCAGAGGTGAAAGCCGTATGGTAGTAGGTGACTTTAACGCGCATCACGATCTTTGGCACTCAAGCCTGTCAAACGATCGTAGGGGAA
>NW_016158551.1:50977-55771 GCF_001687245.7 Rhagoletis zephyria | reverse complement strand
ACCGACTTTGCTTCCGCGGAACACCGGACCTATATCAACTTTTCTAAAGCTGATTGGAAAGGCTTCGCGGAATTTACTGAGAGCACCTTCGCTGCGGTCCCCACACGAACCGACGTACACCTCGGTGAACGTAAGTTCCACAGGGCTGTCACTGCTGCTGTAGCTCGCTTCGTACCGGCAGGATGCATAACGGACCCACGTCCATCGTTTTTAGAGGCGAAAGGTAAATGCCGAGCAGTACGCGGGAAAAGCACCGACGACAATTGTAAAACCAAGCCCTTTTGTTACCGCAAAAGAACAGCCGGTATCATATCTGGAACCGTCTGTCAAAATAAGCTCTCAGGTCATTTATGAGTATAGAATTGGGAAAATGCCCTTGCGGTAGAGTTTTTACTTTAGTAGGCATCGGAGTAGATATGATGTCCAAATCTTTGATGTAGCTTAATATACGAAATAAAGCTGATAGCTTGTTTCACCGTTTTTTTTTGTTGAAAGCAGGATTCGGCGTGAGAGAATAAAGTCTCATTTCTGCAGTGAACAATCTTTGGGGTGAGCATCTTTGTGTTGTACTTTACCCCATGGTTATGGTTCTTCTGACTGCTGCATGGTAAGGTGTATCTAGCAATTTAAGATACTTTTTGCACAGTGTCCGTAAATTACGACACCAAAGTCAATTTTTCCTAATATAAAAGCCCTAATTACATTTACCCGTGCAGATATATGAACTAAAAAATACTTGGATGATAAAAACTTTGTAATATTTAGTCTAGCAAGTAAGCTTAATCTTACATTATGACAGTGCTGCTTAAAAGAAAGTTTATTGTCAAAAATTATTCCCAATATTTTCAATGTGTCAGTATAGTGGATAGGGGTGTCATACTCGGAGAGGGTTGGATGTATACATTTGTGTTTTCTGCATATGTGAAAAAACCGAAATCTTAGCTCCTGAAGAATTGGACCAATTGCGGCAAGTCCTTAGTCTTAGAAAAAATATAATGGAGCTAACTTTCCCAAAGGCTATGTTGAATAAAATAACCGAAAGTGGTGAATCTTGTGGGACACCATTAAAGAGAGGAACAGTTTTTGAATAACAGTTATTGACCCGAACAGCGAACTTTCGGTTGTAAAGGAAAGACTTAACAACATTGTACATCCTCTCACCTTTTTCCAGCGTAATACTTTAGATATGCAGGGGAGGAGGGTCTGTAATTAGAAACTAACGAATTGTTTCTATTTAGTTTGGCAATGGAAATAATAATAGCAGTTTTCCACTCTCGGTGACCCTTGGGATCGAATGGAGTAATGGAGTTTAATGACTTTATGTTTGACGGGATATGGAAGATTTTTTTGTTGTATCAAATTTGGTTTCGGTTGGACAGATATATCGCATTAGGTAGAACTAGTTTAGCCTGGGCAAAACTAGTTTGACCTAAGATCGGTTTTTACCGGTAACGCTGACGACACACAATCAGTTTTGCCTTTCACTTTACTGTTGTTGTTGCTGTTGTTGTAACAGCATACAAATTCCCCAAAGAGATTTTGGGGAGTGTTGCTGGAGTGACAGTCCTTGGCCAGATATAAATCTGGGTCGTTCCGGTTACGTAGACCCGACTGTCGTGGGAACGACACTTTCACTTTCCTCACACACATTGCTTGTCAAAAATCATCAAAATTTAAAGCCATTACGTAGGCTGCATTCAATTTGCGAAGCAATTTCATTATCAACATGTCGCCTTCAAGAAAACAATGTAACTAACTAGCTTCTGAAGAACATTTTCCATTTTAATTCCATTGTAGATTAATATTTTAACACGCATAAGCTTAGTATTTTTTTATTTTCACAAAACTCGCATGCCAATCCTGAAAAGCTGATCAAAATTGAAAGAAAAATTGAAACTCAATTGAAAGGGAAATATTGAAAGTAAGTTGCCTATTCAAGCAATACATAAGAGTGTGTTAGTGAAAAAGTGGGAGAGTATTGAAAATTGAAAGGGGAAAATTGAATGTGTAACGGCCCGGTAACATATACATACATACATACCACGGTTGTTGCGAATATTCGCATTCGCATTCGCAACCGCGGAGCTTCCGCATTAATTTTAACATTCGCATTCGCAATAATCAATGCGGATGTTTTGCGAATGCGAATATTGAAGGAACCGAAAATAACAGTTTTTTTTTACCAGTTAAACTTGGCCAAATATTTTTTATTCACAATTAAAAGTCTTTTCCGGATAATAAACAAACCGCTTATCCAAATTAAACAAGTTTGGTACCAAATGAAGGAAATGTCTAATTTCGATGCAGACCTTTAATAAATAATAAAAAATTTACAACCCTATAAACATTTTGGCGAACGTTCGATAATGACCTTCGATATCCAGTATGAATATCGGACTGAGAGCGAACTCATAACCAACCTTAGTTTATTGGAAGAGATAGTGAAATCTAGCTAATTCTCCAAGAGAATATAAGACAATCACACTCTCTCATTAAAATTTCAATTCGATAATAGGCTGGATTTCGAATTCATAACGAAGGGAAAATACGTTGGATAACGAGGGTTCCGGTTTTCTGGAGAATGGCCTTGTTCTCGAATCGAATAATAACCTATTGCACATTCGTTATAGAAAGTTAGACTCGAAAAAATGTTAGTTTTCCAATCATTTTCGAATTATTTACCAAGCCCAATATTTATTGGGAAATTATACAAATTTTTTATTTATCAAATGCATAGAATCGGGCTGTTAGAGCCATTTCTCTGCCCATGTACACATTCGCATTCTCAAAACATTCGTAACATTTGATGCGAATGCGAATGTGTAAAATAATGCGAACCATTCGCATAACGAATGCGAATGCAAATATTGGCAACATCCCTGCTCCAAACGGCGATTGTATTTTTATGAGAAGCTATTTTTCATGGGAGAAATAACGCGAAGGTTTGCCATTGCCTGCCGAATGGCGACTGCTGTTAAGAAAAAACTTTTTTTCTACATTTTTTTGCGATGTTGCTTTGACCAGGGCTTGAACCCAGTCAGAGTGTCTAGATTTGGCGATTTCGCGCCACTTTGGCGATTTTTTTTGGATATTTGCGCGTAAAAATTTAGGAAATCGCCATTGGCGATTTTTGGCGGGTTTTCTCCTTCAAATAAATTTTTTCCAATTATGGAAATATAAAAAACTTAGTTTTCCACGATAATTTTACAGTAGAAGCTAAAGAACTGCGTGATAAACTTGACTTAAGAAGCCTGTAAAAAATTTTTAATCACCCTAATCGAAGAACTTTCGAAACGATTACCTAGTCCAGGGGTTCTTAAACTTTTAAGATGATGGAACCCTTACTGAACACCTTTAATTTTATGGAACCCCACATCAAATTACAAAAAATCAAAGGCAGTGCAATTTAAATATGAATAAAAAATTGTTTCACTGTTATTAAAGTTGCATGGGCATTTCTGGGGTAGCATCCAATTTCGACATGCATATTTGTATAAGTGTAAGCTGAAAACCCCGTTGACAGTGTACGTTGTGACAGAAGGAAGCAAAGTTAAGATGGCCTTTTTGGCGACTTCATGATATTTACTCTTACCACTAACCCAAAACTCTTTCAGAGACACAGATTCAAATGTGTGGTTCAATTTCGAAGTACTCTGGAGATCTATGAATGCTTCGAAAATGGATTTTGTACCAAACCGATATTACTACTACCACCCGAAAAATAATGTCACTAAGATCTCAGGTGATTTACCAAGTGCCTAGTTATGACATTTCCCATTTCATTTGGCAATTCATCGCTTTCCTTGTAGAAAGTTGTGTATAACCGTTTGGCTACAGCGGCCAACAACACATACCGGTTAGAAAAAAAAAAAAAAGCTAGCAAACGCAAGCTCTACGCTCTTATACAGGTATGGCACTCAGTACGGCAATCATACCAACTACGAGTACATATCGTCGTTTAAAGTACAAAACCGCGTATCGTCATTCTGCAAAACCGCGTAACTGACATTGGCTGCCAAAAATTGGATTTGCTCACTCAAGCTCTTGACTCAATCTTTATCCATTCGCCCTGAAATATACTAGCCAGAAGTGCGATTGCTTAATAAAAAAAGAGAACCATTTTGAAATACGAGTGTTTTTACTCTCTCCAATTAAATTTGTGTCAAAAGTAACTAACCTTGGGTTTATTATCAACACTGGTCCTACCTGCATTGACCATGTGAATTCAACTGTAGGCAAAGTCTATAATACTTTAAGGAATTTACGAATGTCTGCTAAATTCACACCGATAGAAATCAGACGTAAACTCGCAGTCCCACGACAGCCGGTTCTACGTACCGGAATGACTCGGGTTTTACCCGACCAAGGGCTGTTGTTTCGGCGATCTAACCCCGTTTAGGTCGGCGAAATCCATCAAACGTTGCTCGATCCTAGGGCTACACCTTCTCCGCACCCTTCTTCTCAGGGCTGACATAGAGTCAAACCCAGGACCAGAAATCTACACCTGCTGCGTATGCCAGAATTGCACTTTAGGGCGTGCTCAGGACTTCGCAACACACGAGATTGGACGAGTGACTATGTGGGACCCTGCTGTGCTGCCCCGTCGCATCCCTCCCCCGCGACGCCGCCAACCACCATCACAAGGCAGCACCCCCTTTTGCAGCACGTACAGCAGGGGGCCGGCAGGCAACCCAACTCTTTAACACCACACATCACAGTCGGTCTCCCAAGGCACACAAAGGTGCTACAATTTAACTGTAACGGACTGCAGAGCAAGATCGAGGAGATAACTGT
>NW_016158551.1:24763-48870 GCF_001687245.7 Rhagoletis zephyria | reverse complement strand
AATTGGGGGCGAATTCTCTGCTCCTTTCATTGGCACTTCAGGGGTACCTCAAGGAAGTGTTCTAGGTCCTCTACTTTTCGTCCTATTTATAAATGATATAAGCAGTTGCTTTTCATTTGCTAATCACTTATTATACGCAGATGACTTGAAAATGTTTGCCGCAATAAGAAATTTAAACGATGTAGCTAGGCTTCAGGCCGATCTTACTGAACTTGCCTGTTGGTGTACTAATTCCTTTATATCTTTAAATATTAAAAAATGTTGTCAAGTCACGTACTCCAAATCTCGTGATCCTCTGCAATCGTCATACAATATCTCTAATAATGTCCTTCAATCTATGGATGAGATCAAAGACCTTGGAGTGATTTTTGACTCACATTTCTCTTTCTCAAGTCACATCAATTTTATTATCTCGAAGTCCTACTCGATTCTAGGTTTTGTGAGACGAAATAGTGCTAACTTTTCAGATCCTTACACAATTAAATTATTGTTTACTGCTTTTGTTCGGTCCAGGCTGGAATATGCTTCATTCATTTGGAGACCGTATCACCAATTTGCTATAGCAAGAATTGAACGGGTGCAAAAGGTGTTTCTGAAATTCGCTCTAAGATGTTTAAATTTCTTGGACCCTATTCCATCCTATAATTCCCGCCTGCTTTAAATAAACTTAAAGTCACTTGAACGCAGGAGGTCGATACTATCGCTGTCTTTCGTTTTTAATTTAATTCAAGGGAACATTGATTGTGAGTTTCTGTTGCAACGCGTAAACTTTCTTATTCCGGCAAGAACTTTACGAAGCTCTTACCCTTTTAATCTTAAGATTTTCAAAACCAATTATGAATCCAATGCACCAATTGCACTGGCGCTTCGCGAATTTAATGAGATCTCGAATTCCATTTCGTTTGATTTTTCAAATACTAAGAATCCGTTGGCTCTTCTGTTGAATTCATCTTTTTAACTCTCATGCATTTAATAAACCAATGTAGCAATTTTTATTTTAGTTGTAATTTATCTTCGCACTAATTTGGAATGATTTGTATTAGCACTAAGTGAGTAGTCAGTAAGAACCATTGTGTTTTTTGACGAATTAAATAAAGAAATAAATAAATAAATAAATAAATAAAAATAAAAAACAGGTCAGACTGCCACTAGGTATTCACCTCGATGGCGTAACAATACCGACGGTGAATAACCCGAAAATCCTCGGAGTTACCTTCGACATTCTGCTCTCCTTCTCGGCGCATACAACCGCAATTGTCAACAAAGTACAGAGCCGCAACAATGTCCTCAAGGCGCTGGCCGGCAGCACTTGGGGCAAAGATAAAGAAACGTTGTTGGCAACATACAAGGCAATTGGCCGGCCGGTTCTAAAGTACGCAGCGCCCGTATGTTCGCCGGGGACTAGCAGGGTGCAGTGGATGAAGCTACAGACCTGCCAAAACACGGCATTATGAACTGCGACAGGATACCTCCTGATGACGCCTCAACACCACCTTCATGACGAGGCCCAGATGCTCCCAGTAAAGGAGCATAACATAATGCTCTGCAAGCAGTTCCTTGCTGGGAGCCACAGACAGACGTGGCCATCCCAGCGGACAACTGCTCGCGGAAGAGCCCTCGCCACGGCACGTCAGGAGGCATCTTTACGAACTGACAGACGAAGTCCAGAGGTATATCAAACAACCTCTGGACCCGTCAACCTACCGACAGGCCCTGAACGGCATTCACAGGGAATCAGTCTCAAGTTATGTAGACTCCCGCCCTGTGAATGCCGTTCTAGGCACACAACCACCGGACGTGGACGGGACAGAACTGTGTCTGCCTCGGGAGACCCGCACTACAATAGCCCAACTTCGCTCTGGCTATTGCAGCAGGCTCAACAGCTACCTGAGCAGAATCAACGAGGATGTGCCCAACCAATGCCCGGCAAGTGAAGAGTCGCCACATGACCCCCGGCACCTCTTCACATGCCCTGAGAACCCCACTCAGCTAACGCCCCTGTCCCTATGGACAGCCCCTTTGAAAGTAGCACACATCCTGGGCCTCCTCCTAGCTGAAATTGACGACAACGTTGATGGATGAACCGCCCCGAACGGGGCTTAGTAGCCGCTACAACAACAACAGACGTAAACTCGCAATCCAACTTATAATGCCAATTATATGTTATTCTGAGGTAGTCTACAGCAGGTTAGATTCCCAATCAGCTCACAAAATAGATGTAGTATTTAACCAGATCACGCGCTATGTGTTTGGGCTATCAAAATATGAGCATATTTCCGCTTGGAGAGCGCGCCTACTTGGCTGCGAAATTTCTGAATATCTTAAAGCAAGAAATTGTGTATTCCTTTTTCGTCTCATGGAAAATAAGGCACCCAAATATCTATATGAAAAATTAACGTTCCCCAAATCCACTCGAGTAAAGGACTTGACTGTTCCTACCTACAATTATCTCAGCTCTGCACGGCTATTCTTTGTCAATGCTATCCGCATCTGGAACTCTATTCCATCCCATATTCGCAGTAGTTTAAACAAAAGCAACTCTAAAAATGTTCTGTATGCGTATTTCTGTTAGCTTCACTTCAGTCCCTGTGATGTGCTCTCTATGTACTTGTTTAATTAAGTCTTATTTTCAGTATATGTCCTGGAATTATAGAACTCACTTAAAAATACTACTCTGTTAATTATATTATGTTACTTTTATTTAGTCTTAAGTAATTTTTGCTGTTTTAGTTAAATGTAAGTACTGTTATGAATTTTTTGTTGCGCTACAAAAGATCTTGCTTTTGATCTTATTGTGCTAATGATTTTGTTAATAAATGAAATGAAAACTAAAATAAAATAATTTATGCAACCTCACATACGCGGTTTTGATTTATCTTGATACGCGGTTTTGCATTTTGCTGTTACGCGGTTTTGTACTTTAAACGATGATATGTATGTATACTTGAAAATAGATAATTGCGTCTCGGTCAAGCTGTTGTTAGAACTTTTCTTTCTGTGTGCAACTCAAACCTACCGCCATGCTTATTCATACCAAAATTAATCTCGCGGAACCCCGGTGACTTTTCTAAGGAACCCTGGGTTCCGCGGAACACACTTTAAGAAGCTCTGACCTAGTCAATTAAATACTTTCAAAAAAGCTTTGATTTTGTCACCAGAAAAGTGTGTGAATCACAAGAGGACGAGTTTCAGGGACTATTTAACTTTGAAGGAAAGAAAAGCAGCGGAAACTGAATATTTAAATCTTTTAGATTTCCCATGGAATAACTTTTTTCGGAACCATTCTATCCGACTCTGAAGAATTTTGGATAATTGCTTACGGAGTGAAAACCGTAACAGGCAATCAAATGTTTGGAAATATAAGTAAAGTAGCCTTCATATTTTAATCCTTGCCGCACACACATGCTTTTGTTGAGCGCGTTTTTTCCGTAATGAATTCAACAAAAACTAAGATTCGAAATAGGATGAGGTTGGAAAGCCTTAATTCAATAGTTCGAATAAAGTGTTATATGAAGGCTAATAGTTTCTGCTGCCAAACGTTTCCAATATCAAACAGTAGGTTATCAAGGTTGAGGAGCTCAATATATGACAACAACAGAAGTGTAAATAATTCAGACACTATATAGGTGATTTTGAAGAAATTGTGGAAATAGCTGATCTCGCCTTATTATAGGTTTTTATTTTATTTTT
This sequence comes from Rhagoletis zephyria, assembly GCF_001687245.7. NCBI lineage: Eukaryota > Metazoa > Arthropoda > Insecta > Diptera > Tephritidae > Rhagoletis > Rhagoletis zephyria. The sequence goes on along the minus strand of NW_016158551.1, from coordinate 45,180 downwards.
GGGGCCGAGCATTGAAAAGGGGATTGTGCGATTAATAAATCAATATGAGTTCTAATAAATTTAATAATTGCGCAGTCCTATTGCAAGATGTGTTGAAACACTTATTTTTAAATAGTATACGTTTTTTTAGAGAAAATCGTTTGTACATCACTATTACATAAGTGATTTGTGTTATTTATTATTACCTTCTGAAGGTATTATATTCGTTTTTTTTAAACTATATTATAACAAGATCTCATTTTTATAATAAAATATTTGTTAAATTGGTTTCATTAATTTTATTTAAAAAAAATTGGCGATTTTGAGCGATTTTTTCAGAAATTGCGCTTTTTTTTAAAACATTCTAGACATCCGGAACCCAGTCCCTGCGGAGCTGAAGCGCGCACTGCTTTCCTCTACACCACAGCAACCGCGAAACTATTGTATACAAAAAAATAGTAACCAGTCCGAGTGGCATTTTAAGAATAAGTATATGTTTGTATTAAGGCAAGCCATTTTGTGAATCCCGGGATTTCGAAATCCCCGGAATATTTGGGGATATTATTACCATTAATTAAAATATGCTAACGAAATAGTTTTGTAGTCTTGCTTGAGTGCCAATACTAGAAATAAAAATAAATTTGTGTTTTTAAGCAAAGATATATTAATGTATTTATTTTATATACGTTTTAAAAGCTAATTACAAACTGAATAAACTAAAAACTATGGAATTGAAATCCATTCATATTGCAGTCGCAGTCATTTTTACAAAAAGTAAAAATAAGAGTATTTATAAATATACACATATGTGTAGTAATATTAGTATGCCACAACATATGTATGTATACTTATGTATATACATATACATATGGGCATTCCCATGGTGGCGCACGTGACAGTCGTACGATTTCAATGTGATACAAAAAAGGAATACCATTTGTTTTCTTTAACTTTTTTGGGCCATTGTATAGCACATAATTAGCTCTATATTTAACCGAAAAATGAAATCAATCGAACTGCTTGGTCCTGAAATATAAGCATTTAAAGAGAGGGTCGTTACGTGACAAAAAATGGAAGTTGATTTTTTCTTTTCTTACAAAATCGCAAAACTCTGCGAATCGTGGATGGCTATTTTCATGAAACTTATTTTAATATGATTTGGAGCAATTCTAGTTGTTTTTAGAGTTTTTTGAATTAAGGCAAATTGTTTCAATTCTCGTTTACAACCCCAAGTATATATTGTAAAAAGCAGACAAATCGGCCCGTAAATACGTTAGATATAAAACTTTTATTTTTTTGTCGTGGTGGACCTTCCGCTGGAAACACCAATATACAAGTTGGACGGAGTAGAAAAAATTATGTCATGTCTCTGATTCGCTTCAATTTTGTTTATGGGTTCTATACATGAAATAAGCTAACACGTCAAAGTTCGAATTTTTTCGTGATTCTGACCATTCATGTACTGCTTCAAATCGTTATCTCTCGGGCTCTACTCATTGAAGACTTCATCTTAACGTCGTTTTGAAGATAAAGAAACGGGCTTTCTATATGATGGTAATGATTGTCCTAAAGTTAACTTAGCTATTAACAGTTGAACTTTTTTAAGTTGATTTGCATAGTAAAGACCAGTAAATTTGGGATTTAAAATTACACCACCGTAATCCTTGATTAATTCTCTATAAAAAACACGTTCAAAAAATGGGAGTTTTTCAAGCACTCTTTTTAAAATATTTATTTTATGACGAGGTGGTTTATTTTGTGAGAGTCAACCAGATATAACAAGAGATATAACAATTTGAAGAAGTACATGATTATTTAGTCAGAATAACGAAAAAATTAAAAATTTGGCAGATCATATATCCGAAGAAAAAAGCAAAAATGTTATGCCAATCGAAAATGTGACACCAAATTTGGTGTCCGATATGAAAATAATGCCTCATATACAGTATCGGTCATATCTATAGCACGCCATTTCCAAGTGATATTGTGTGCCCCTTATGTTTATTTATTTTTAAGAATTTTCAATTAAAATTTAGTTCATTCTCAGACAAACCCCATATATACCCAAGTTCAACAATTTGTAGAAAACTACAAAAAAAGTGTAACAAATTTTCACCTAAATTTGAAACTTTTTTCCCGGAAGTCTTAGAATTTTTTTGAGTACACAGTTTTTTAGCCCCTGAAATTTTAGTCTGATAATGTGCAAATTTCAATTGGCTACGAATTACCGTTAATTTTTTAGAATTTTTTTGTCGCATTGGCTTCCATATAATGAATAAACTCAATTTATTTGTATATGGAAAAAGCCGCAACACCTTTGGCGAAAAAAATTCTAAAAAATCAACTAACTTTTATCAAGTTGAAACTTGCACATTAGCAGACTAAAATTGATTGGGCTATAAAACTGTGTATTCAGAAAAATTCAAACACTTCCGAGAAAAAAGTTTGAAATTTAGGTGAAAATTTGTTGCACTTTTTTGTAGTTTTCTACAAATTTTTAAACTTGGGTTTATATGGGTTTTGTTAGAGAAAGAACTGTATTTTAATTGAAAATTCTTAAAATAAATAAACATAAGTGCTATAGATATGACCGATACTGTATATGTTATATATATTATAACATAGAATAATAGTAGTGTTCGAATTTTAATATACATATTATTTCATTATTTGTAGGGTTGGATTTTATAATTCTTTTATTTCATTAGTGTTTGAATGTTGTTTTTTTTTAATTTGGTCGTAAGTTAAATTATATCCCGGGATCCCGAAGTTTGGATCCCGGGATTTCGGGACTCAAAAAAGAGTTAGGGACTCCCGGGATTCGGGATCCCGAATCCCAGTACTAGATGCCTCATGGCGATTTCGTTTCTACAAAAAATGTTGCCTTCTCGTCGCCCTCGTCTTAGTGTTTTTGCGTAGAGGTTTGAATTTTTCGGTAGAAACGAAACCGGCATTAGTTTGTATGCATAGTGAAATAATATTATTTCACTATGTTTGTATGTATGTACTTCCGCCGATTTTTACGTATGCAATAATATCCGCATCAATATAATCAGTAATTGAAATTTCAATCCAATCACCAATTATATAGAATTGCTATAACCTTGCAATACAAGTTGAGACTCATGCCTCAAATGTACATATATCTCCAATAATGCACGCATGTATGTACGCACACCGTTTTTATTACTGCAGATAATGATCAATTTTGTTCCGTGAACCATGTTATAAGATTAGATACCTTTCTACAGCATACCGTAGTACCATTACTACAGCCGCCATTGGTAAGGGCCATATAAGGTCCCTGTAATCAGCGTGTGATACGTCCGGGCGTGAGCCAGGAGTAATGTCTTCCCAAGTAGTGTTAGGTGGTAACCAAACATTCGTGGACCAAAATGTTTTACCAATTCTTTCAAGAATATCCATTTCTCCTTCGAAATCGCAGTATTAAACACGCCACTTTAAAAAATTAAAGACAACATTAACGAAGATCTATGAATAGGAATGAAACGATACGAGTAAATAGAAGTGCAAACTATCGATGGTACTATCGATAGTTTTAATTTTTCATAACTATCCATGGTTTAGAAAAACTATCGATATTTTACATGGTTCCATTCCATGAACCAACGACTACATATCACCTAATCAGCCATCGTTGTACCCTGAAAATCTATTACAAATACAACGATTGCTGATTAGGTGATTTGTAGCCGTTGGTTCATGGAATGGAACCATGTAAAATATCGATGGAAGAAGTTGAGAATCCGAACAATGGAAAAATTACAACAAAAAAAATTTTGTTCGATACAGGTTTTTATAACAAATATAACGGTATAATTTCTTTGTGGCAGAAACCGCAACTAAGGTCGTTACGAAAGGTCAAAGTTCAAATGTAGCGCTTTTTTTCAAATCCATATATCTCGAAAACCATAGCACGGATTCTAAAATTTTGATGTCATTAAATAGGAAATTTGAGTGGCTTTAATTACATATAGAAGTGTTACATATAACTTCTTAAGGTATAGCAAAAATCCAATTTACGTAAAAAAAATTGCAAACAATTTTAAACAAACACATTGTTATTTAAAAAGTGCCGCCTTAATTACAGCTAAAAGTCTTATAAATAAATAGTGCACAACTCAAGCTTTTGTTTGATGTACAACATGTTGTGTTTCATCGTCGCAAATCGGAGTATTTCAAAAAATAACCCTGGTCGGACCAATGCCAGCTACGCTTACCACAGTATTTTTGCGCAAAACGTTTTTCTGGATAGGCGGCCATCGGCCGCGCTTACGGATTATAACCCTTACTAAGTAGTATTCTCCTTTCTGTGTTGCCGAAGCAGAGGGGCGCAACACCTTTTGCACAGAACACCTGCGTAGGCGGCCTTCGGCCGCGCTTAGGGATTATAACCCTTACTAAGTAGTATTCTCCTTTCTGTGTTGCCGAAGCAGAGGGGCGCAACACCTTTTTGCACAGAACACCTTGTGCGTTGGCGGCTTTCGGCGGCACTTAGGGATTATAACACTTACTAAGCAGAATTCTGCTTTCTGTGTTGCCGAACAAGAGGGGCGCAACACCTTTTGCACAGAACACCTGCGTAGGCGGCCTTCGGCCGCGCTTAGGGATTATAACCCTCACTAAGTAGAACTCTCCTTTCTGTGTTGCCGAACAAGAGGGGCGCAACACCTTTTGCACAGAACACCTTCTGCGTTGGCGGCCTTCGGCCGCGCTTAGGGATTATAGCCCTTACTATGCAGAATTCTCCTTTCTGTGTTGACGAAGAAGAGGGGAGCAAAACCTTTTTGCACAGAACAACTTCTGCTTTGGCGGCCTTCGGCCGTGCTTAGTGATTATAACCCTCACTAAGTAGAACTCTCCTTTCTGTGTTGCCGAAGAAGAGGGGTGCAACACCTTTTTGCACAGAACACCTTCTGCGTTGGCGGCCTTCGGCCGCGCTTAGAGACTATAACCCTCACTAAGTAGAATTCTCCTTTCTGTGTTGTCGAATAAGAGGGGCGCAACACCTCTTGCACAGAACACCTTTGCGTTGGCGGCCTTCGGCCGCGCTTAGGGATTATAACCCTTACTAAGGATTATAACCCTTACTAAGAAAAAGGTTTTGCGCAAAAATACTGTGGATAGCGTAGCTGGCATTGGTCCGACCAGAGTTATTTTTTGAAATACTCCGATTTGCGAGGATTAAACACAACATGTTGTATATTAAACGAAAGCTTGATTTGTGCACTATTTATTAATAAGACTTTTAACTGTAATTAATGCGGTACTTTTTAAAGAAAAATGTGTTTGTTTAAAGTTTTTTGTAATTTTTTTTACATAAATTGGATTTTTGCTAAAACTTAAGAAGTTATATATAACGTTTACATATTTCCTATTTAATGACATCAATGACATTTTTAGAATCCGTGCGATGGTTTTCGGGATATTTGGATTTAAAAAGCGCTCCATTTGACCTTTGACCTTTCATAACTGCCTTAGTTGTTATTTCTGCCGCAAAAAAAGTATACTGTTGTATTTGTCTCAAAAACCTCTGTCAACACTCGTACCTATTTTTTTAGTTTTTGCAATGTTCGGATTCTTAACTTGTTGATTCTTCAGAGACTGCAAAAATTAAACCCACACATTTCTTATGCATTGCATCGCATTGCGTGGATTTATATTGTTTATTTCTGTGTAAGAACAAATGACATATATTTATTAAGGATACAGATTAATGTCACAGCAGCGGCTTTGAATCAACGAATGCCAATTCGAAAAGGAATCGTGGTTCACAAAGTTGCCACATGACAAAATTACAAGGTTCAAAAAATACTTAAGAGTTAGACACAGTGTTGCATTAAGGAATCGTTCAATGACAAACGCACGTCCGCTTGCCGGCATACTCCATCTACACCGGGATACAGGCGCTCCACAACGCCTCGACACCATTGCTTCCTTGGCACGTTGTCGGATCGTAGTCGTACTGGCACACCACGGCGATTAATAAAATTTTGGATGGCCACAATGCATGCGTCTGTGCTCAAATCGAAGGCAAGCTCCAGGTGAATAGCTCTCACCGTGAGACAGGTGAAGAGCGCCACCCAAGGCTTCTCCTGGCGGCGGCCGATGGTGACGTTAACAGTTCCAAAGTAGTCCAGGCCAGTGTAGCTAAATGGCCTGACGAACGGTGTGAGTCGATCTGCTGGCAGTGGACCTATGATTGGTGCAATAGGCGCTGCCTTAGTCAGGCGGCACACAAAGCAATTGGCAATGACGTCCCGCAGAGTTTACCGCAGATGAGGGATCCAGAAACGGCGGCGAATTTCCCATACGGTCGCTTCGAAATTTTTATGCTTTAGCTTGTGGTGGTGGTGAGCAATAATAAGCTTCGTCAAACTATGTTTAGATGGGAGAATTACAGGTCGCCTTGTATCTAAAGGCAGCCAACTTGCTGCGTCGATACGTCGCTTTACGCGCAAGACTCCTTAATAATCCAAATATGGCGTCAACTGAAACAGACAACTGCTGCGAGAAATGACGCGCCCACTTCTTGTTGTACGAGACGATAAAGAACGCGCTTTGCGGCATCAAGTTCTACTGATGTCAGGCCATGCTCGTTTAAGGTTGCGTGTTGGCGGCGACACTTGTTTACAAACCTTAATACCCAACCAATGGCTCTCACTAGTCTTCCGAATATAAAAAAAAAAACGGTTACAATTTAAAAATTTTGGACTTACAGTGAGTAATGCATATTTCGGACGCAGTTCTTCCACTTCTGGCTGATTGTTATCGACGACAATTTGACTTAGCCATTTAGACTCTTCGGCTAGTAGAAAAGGTGGCCCACATAACCAACGCGAGGCGCAACAATTCTTGGATCTTCCATTGGCACGAGTAACCTCGTCTGCGACGTTCTCACCGGCTGGGATCCATCTCCAGTTTGATGGCGTAGTAGTGGCTAAGATTTCAGCCACCCGATGCGCCACAAATGGCTTGTAGCGTCGATGTTCACTCTTGATCCAATTCACAACAGTTTTTGAATCGGTCCATAGCATGCAGCTGTAGGCGCTCACAGAATGTTCTTCTCGTATAGTCTGAAGGAGACGTGTGCCAAGCACGGCTGCTTGGAGTTCCAGGCGCGGAACTGTGAGTGGCTTCAGTGGCGCACACTTTGCTTTGGAGCAAATAAAGGCGATTTCGACTTCACCAGTGGAATTGATGGTGCGCCATAGGCTACGGCGGCAAAGGCTTCCTCGCTGGCATCGACGAATACCTGAAGTTGACGTTGTGTTGGTGTGCCGTTCCGGAAGGAATCTCGGAATCTGCAATTCCACCATCGCCGGAATTTCTTGACGCCACCTTTCCCAGGAGCCAGATATGTCGTCAGGTAAAGGGCTGTCCCAGCTCGACTGTTGTCTCCAGACTTCGCGCATGATTAGCTTAGCGGCAATTGTGATGTGGCTCAAAAATCCCAACGGGTCGAATATAGACATAATGATGCCGAGGAGTTCTCTTTTCGTTGGGCGTCTTTCACCAGACACAACTCTTTTGTCGATATTGTGGAAATTCAGCCTGAACACAAAGCTGTCTATTGATGGCTGCCAAAACAATCCTAGAACCTTTTCCATGGATAAGCTCGTTTTGTTGGCGATTGCAATCGTGGCTTCCACACCGCCCAACGCAGTAAGTGCATCGGGCGAATTCGAAGTAAAGTTGCGGAGTTCAAACCCAGCTCCTCGGTGAATGGCTCGTACTTGTTGAGATACAGTGATTACTTCCTCTACGTTCCTGAAGCTATCAACGAAGTCGTCGGCGTAGTGGTAGTCTAGGATTGCCTTGACAGCTCGATCGGCGTTATCAGAGTGTTCCATTGCGTTCAGAGTTTTGATGTATTGCGCAGCGCATGGCGAGAATGCTGCACCGAATGTCATCGCTATCATCTCATAGACATATGGCTCTCTTGTAGTATCACCATTGCGCCAAAGGAACCTTTGAGCGCATCTGTCATCTGGCCGAATCACAATCTGGTGGAACATCTCCTTGATGTCGCCACAAACGGCTACTGCTCCTTGGCGGAAATGAAATAGGATGGTTGGTAGTGCTCTATAATCCTGTGGTCCTTTCGGGAGTAGCGAACTGAGTGACACTCCATGTGTCTCTGCGGCGGCGTCGAAAACGAGGCGTAATTTGGCTGGCTTATTTGGATTAACCACGCCAAAGTGTGGCAAATACCACGTCTTCTTATTGAATGAAGCGGCTTCTTCGGGTCGCAATTTTCTTGCGTACTCTTTGGCAACATATGAGTTGATGATTTGCTTGTAGACTTTTGCAAAGCTGTCATCACGCTGCANTATTGATATTGAGTTGATGATTTGCTTGTAGACTTTTGCAAAGCTGTCATCACGCTGCATTTTCTTTTCTATGCTTATCAATCGCTTTCGCGCCATTTCGTAGCTGTCGGGCATCTCAATATCGTCATACTTCCACAATAGGCCGGCTATATCGACCGTTTGTTCGGCGTGTTGTTGAATGCAAAATTGCCTTTGCGCGCAGGTCAGCCGCGCTTTCAACTGGCGGAAATGTCTTTACGCTGAAGCTCTCAGTTTCAAAGTATTCTGCAATCAGATCATGCATCGCTTGATCTGAAGCTGGCGTCGTAAACAAACATACTTGCGTGCTAGATGAGGTTTCCACATTTGGCCTAAACACGGTCCAACCAAGCTCAGTATTGGCAGCGTACGGCCCGATACAATTAATTTGCATGATCACGGCAGGTATGCCCAGATGGCAATGGTTAAGTCCTATCAAAAGCTTTGGCACTGCTCCACTGTATGGCTCCAGTTGTAAATTCTGCAAATGGCGTGAAGAACTTCGTAGGTCTGCTTCGCTCAGGCTCTGCGCAGGCAAGTTGAAATTTGACACGCTGTAAACGTTTCGAAGCTTATGTTTCTTCTTCATGCCAGTTCCACTGACGAACAAGTCCACCATTAAGGTTGGCTCCTGAGTTGCTCTTCCTCCATACCACTGTAGGTTGAGGCTTCGCTTCTGGCCATGTAGACCCAATTCCTGGGAGAGCGTGCTGTCAACCAATGTGACAGACGATCCTTCGTCGAATAACGCGTACGTTTCAACGCTTTTTCCTCCACCATGTAGAGTTACCGGCAGTATGCGAAACAATAGCATACGCTCATTTGCGCTGGTGGAGCAGCTCAAAACCGGCTTCTTGTCAACATCAAGTGGCTGTGCCGGAGACGCGCATACGGATTTTGCGGGCTGCATTTGTTTTTGTTCGTCATCATGAAGCATTTTATGGTACATCCTTTGGCACCCATCGATGTGGCACGGTTTACGGCGGCGGCATTCTCGAGTTGAGTGCCCTGGGCTGAGGCATGAAAAGCACAGGCGGCTGCGTTTAACTTCATTCCATCTATCAGCTGATGTTGCTTCAATGAGACGTTGCCATTCTACTGGCTTGTGTGAATTTTGGCAAACAGCACATTTCAACGACGGGGTGTGTGGCCTTTCTACCACACGATTTTGCTGTTTCTCATCAAAACATTCACTCTGCGTTTCTACTGCATGCGACACGGTCCGACGTTTTAATGGCTCGCGACTTTCATAATCCTGCACACAGCAAATCAAATTCGCAATATGTGTTAACCAATCGCTGAAGTGGACCACGGTTGCATGCGATTGTACTGTTGACAAGTATCTGGCCCATTCAAGCTTCTTGCTCAATGGTAACTTGCTGACAAGCTCTTCTATCAGTGTCGGGTTAGTAAGATGCAGGTATCCATTTGCTGCCTGCAGGAACGCTACGAGATTTTTGACCTCGGTAGCGAATGGTACTAAATTTACTATACCACTTTCAGAAATAGGTGATATTTCCCTCAGTTGCGACAGCTGACTTCGAATTAGCTGCTCTGGTCGTCCGAAGCGAAAACGCAGTTGTTCTATAATGTTACCTACATTCTCTGGATGTATTAGCAACGATTTGACAGTGTCTCGTGCCTCTCCTTTCAAGCTTTTTTGCAACCGTTGGTTGCTTTCAAGGCTGCTGTACCCGTACGCGTTTGTGGACTGCTGAAATGCCGTGAAAAATATTGGCCAGTCTTCTGCGTGGCCACTAAATTCAGGCAAATCTTGTAATTTACGGAGAACCATTACTCCATTTGATCGTAGGCTACCAATACTTGCACGCGTTAAACCAGGCGAGTATGCACCTAACGGGTTATACCCCGTTGAAAATGTAGACGGAATCGTTGCAAAAGACGTTGATAGTACTTCTGGAATTCTCATTGATTGCTGAGGGACGTTCGCGGCTTGACAAGTCGCACCATTGGCAAAATACTACTGCGAATGTGTGACAGGGACAGCCATAGGCACAGCAGTAATATTGTTAGCGCCGACGTTATGCGCAGCAGAGGTGGCACCTGCGCACGTAGCAGAGGCTTTGCTTTCATGGTGTCCGACAGCGGTAAGATTATATGAAGGCGTACTTGAGGCGGTGGCAACACTGGAATAAGTTCCAGCGGTGGTGGGACCATAAGACGGTCCACACATTGTGCTGGCCATAGGCTGGGCGGTCGCGTACAAAAAAGAAGTCGTGTTGGTTCCACTATCACTGATGACGGCAGGCGTAATAGGATTTGGTGGATATGGCGCAGCGGCTGTGTGCGCATATGGTCCCGCAAGTGTGCTGGCATGGGAACCAAGAACCTTGCTAGTATGTGTGTCTGAATGAAATACACCGGCATCGTTGGCATATGGACCAATAGCAGGAAATGCGGTATAACACACAGTGAGCCTTGCATAAGTTCTACTTGAACTAGCAGGTGAGGCAACTGACAAGGAGTCAGAAAATGCTATTGTATGCATCTAATACGGCAATTGGTGGTGTCATACATCAAACGTTTGATAACAAATCAGAGCCACTAGCTTTCTTTTCTAAGAATCTTTCTCCATTCGAAGTTAAGTACAGTGCATTTGACAGGGAGTTGCTAGCTACTTATTTGAACATTACACATTTTCGCTATCTCTTAGAAGGACGACAATTTACCGTTTTTACAGATCGCAAGCTTTTGATATTTGCTTTGAGTTCAAAAACCGAACGTAGTCCGAGACAAACTAGACATATGGAATTCATTGCACAATTTACTAATGACATACGATATATTAAAGGAGAGGCAAACATTGTAGCTGACACATTATCTAGAGCTTTCGAAGTTGATGCAATTAAGGGTACAGAACTGAATTTCAAAGTTTTACAAAATGAACAAGAACAGGACGAGGAACTAAACACATTAAAATCTGGAGACACATCACATAACCTTAAATTAATTCAAATTCCACTTTTAAATTTTAATATTTGGTGTGAAATAACAGGTGAGAATCCTAGGCCATTTGTTCGAAATTGTTTACGCAAGACAGTGTTTAATATGTTACATGACATTACACATCCTGGTACAAAAGCTACACGTCGTCTAATTATTAAAAAGGACTATTGGCCAAAAATGCACAAAGAAATTAATATTTGGTCAAAAGAATGTATAAATTGACAAAAATCGAAGGTTAATCGTCACACCAAATCTCCAGTAATTAAAATTCCGATTCCCAAAAGTAGATTTGAGCATATTCATTAAGATATTGTTGGACCTCTTCCTGTATCGAAAGAACATCGTTACATTTTTACAATAGTTGACAGGTTCACGCGTTGGCCCGAGGCATACGCATTAAAGGACATTTCAGCGGCAGTGGTTGCAAATAAATTTTTTAGAGAATATGTTTCACGTTTTGGGGTACCGTTAAAAATCACTACAGATCAGGGTACTCAGTTTATGTCAAAATTGTTTTCGGAACTAACAAAATTGCTTGGTAGTCATCACGTTACAACTTCTGCATATCATCCTCAAGGGAATGGTATGGTAGAACGGTTTCACAGGCAGTTAAAAGCTACGATAATGGCTAGAAATGGAATCAACAATTGGTATGATGAGCTGCCGATAATACTTCTGGGTTTACGATCGATGTATAAAGAAAGTATTTCAGCCACATCATCTGAGATGGTTTTTGGGCAAAATTTACGCCTACCCGGTGAACTTGTTGTTCCATCTGAAGAAAAATTTTCCCCAATTGAAGTTTTAGGTAATTTACGGGAACATTTTAAAAATGTTAAATCAAATTGAAGGCATAATCAAAATTCTGATACTGGTGGATATATACCAAAGAATTTGGAGACTTGTAAATTGGTTTTTATGCGTGTTATTAATAAAAAACCATTGCAACCACCATACGAAGGACCTTATAAGGTTGTTGAAAAAGCTAAAAATATTTCAAACTTGAAGTAGATAATGAGGTTAAAACAATTCCGTTAGACATACTAAAACCAGCAATCATTGAAACAGAACTAATACCAGAAACAAACACTAATACAATGAATAACACAACATCAAATAAGAAACGAGTTATTTTTAATTTATATAACATTAATTCTCTAGAAGAGGAGTATTGTAGGGTTTGTATTTGCGTTATTACCTTTTATTGTACTGTGTTCATTTCAACTTTGTAATTTTGGAAATTTTAGATTTAAGTGATTTTTGTGGTTCGTCAATCAAAAAGAAAATTTTCATTATTATTCAAACTTTCAATCTTTAAACTTAAAAAAGAGAAAACTTAAAATTTACCATATAAATTTTATTATCTTTAGCATCTGCTTCAAACATGTAGCATTCCCGCGCGGTCCATCACTATTTTGAAATCCATCAATATGGGTCACGATGCAAATATCACAATAAATATTGGACGTGTGACAGGCGCCCCACACTGTGATAAATTAACGAGTAGACTGACCACCGATAATTTTCTTCGATATGTGGTTAGTTATTTTTGCTGAGCGCTGTGCTGTCTGATAGGGCTTTCGCACGCGGCGATTTTTCAGGCAACTTTTGCGTTCAACTCACGCAGGGTTGCACGAAAAAAAATGAATGGCTAAAAATATCACAATACAAGAAAATATGAAAATATTCGCCATGAAAAGGCGTTTGCATTGTTCAACTTTGCATTCTGCTTTTGGTTGAACGGCCTTTCAACAAAGTTGGACGCCAGCCAACATTTAGCCATTCAACTTTTTTTTCGTGCAACCCTGCGTGAGTTGAAAGGAAAAGTTGAACGCAAAATCGCTCGTGCGAACACCTTTTGATCAATGCAATTGTTTCTAGTAGTGTTGTCACCAGGAATGGAAAAGTACTACTTTTTCCTACTTTTCCGAACCAAAAGTTACGTTCGGTACACCAAGCGGAATTTAGGTACTAACTAGGACTAAGTTGCTCGCGAAAAAATTTAAGAAAATTTTTGTAAACAAGGAGATATGGCAGCTCATATATCATTGTGAACATGTCATTGCGGCAACAAGAAATATTTGCAGTGTTGTTTCTTTATTAAATTCTTTGCGAACAGTGAAAAACTCCTCACCTTTTGAGGGATTTGTAGCAAAGGGGCTACATTGCATGTATGTCCATTTCGATTGGGAAAGGCGGAAATATCTGTAATCTACTCCGGCGGGAATTTGTTCTTGCAACGGTGGATAAGTAAGTCATATTTTGAGTAAAATTTTAGCTCAAGCTCGGCTGCCTACGAGGTACTACATAAGGTTTTGTATCAAAGGCCTGGTTTACAAAATAGACCCAAATGCTTTATGTACGTAGTGCAATCTAGGCGAAATAGAAAGCCTCGAGCATCTGCTCAATTTATTATTCCGTTAGGGACTACTACCTAGGACCACTTCAAAAAGAGTTTGAAAGCAATCCAATGCATATATTCCAATTGACCGATCAAATTACAGTCTACATGGTGTACCTCTATGTTGTTAACTGTTTGCGATATTAAATGAATAAATTGTGTAAATTAATGTAATTTTCTGAAATACTTTTTTAAGTACTTTCACTTTTAGTATATTTTTTTAATAATTATGTAATTCTCAAACATGTAAACTCAAATGTAACTATTAGAAAGTCTGCTAAAAATATACATTTTATAAGCAGGGTTAAATAAAATGAATGAATGAATGATACCGAAAAACATTATACAATTTTTTTTTTAAATATTTAGAGGTCGCTCAAAGCGCTAAAAATTTTCTATGTTTTTCATATGGGGTGAAAACAAGTTTCCGTAAAAATGGTATAGAATTTTTAAATCAATATTTGTTGATAGAAAAGCGTTGCTTCTCTTTAAGATACTGCCAATAATAATACCCAATTGTTTATTTTACGATTTCTAATAATAGCGATTTTTATGGGTCCCCCATTGCATTGTTTTGAGGGTTTTAGGGGCCCTATAAGAAATAGTTAATAATACAAAGTGGATGAATAAACCATTGCGTAATATTATTGAAAATATCCAAAAGAGAAACCAAGTTTTCCGATCGAAAAATATTTGATTTTCAAAGATTGCTTACCATTTCTACGAAAACATGCTTTTCCCCATATAAAATACATGAAACACTTTGAGTGCTTTGAGCGACCCCTAAATATATTTTTGATTTCCATATAAAAATAATTTTTTCGGTAAAGTACAATCCTAGAGGGTGAGAGCATTAAAATTCCGATTTTACTTTTATTTTGACTACCCCAATGTACATACATAGATATATCTTTATTGCATTTTTACCAGTATTAATTCAACTGTTTCGATATATTAATCAATTTCTTGTTATTGCAAATAATGTTTAAATTTATTAAATTGGTAGCAATTGTCTAAAAATAATAAAAAAGTTACCAAAATTTTGAGCTACTTTTTAAGTGCATTTGAAAGCAAAAAGGTACATTTCTATTGTCAAATTAGGTATAATTTCAAATTTCGATTTTCCATCCCTGGTTGTCACCGCTACACACAAACACAGTACAATTTATCAAATTAATCCAACTTTTTTAGTCTGACTTTACAGGCTAACCAAATATTCGCGGCTTGCGTTTTAGTACGCACGCAGTCGAATTTGTTTTTTTTGCGTCACCCGAAGTTGGCTTGCATGCGTTTGCATTTGATTTCATTGAGCGAAACGTCAAATCAAAATGTCACGCAGAACAAAAATTGGAAATTGAGTTAGCTTCATATGCACGCCTTTCAATTTCGGTTGGTCCCTTACAAGTTGTATGTGCATGAGAAATTTTTGACAGTAAATAGGTGGCGTGCGTAGGGACACGATATCGAACCGAAAGTATCGATATGGTACTCATTTAAAGTATCGCTTTAAAAATATCGGGTACCCATTAATATCGGAATAAAAAGACTCGATATTCCAAATATCGATACCAAAAACCAAAAAGTTTATCTGAATATAGGTCTCGCATATAGGCCGCTGGGGTGTAGCGGTTAGAAGTGCGCAAATCTTGAAAATAAAAAACAGCTTCCCATAAAATACAATCGCCGTTCAGAGTCGGCATAAAACTGTAGGCACCCCCTTTGTGCCACAACATTAAGGTTCACGCGATAAATCGGAGGAGAAGTTCGGCCAAACACTAACATATTGGCCCGTAGTCATAGTCAAAATAAAGTCGACTTTAAAGTTAGTTGCAGCTTTTTTGACAGATATCCCATTGAAAATTATGTCAAAAAGCTGCAACTAACTTTAAAGTCGACTTTATTTTGACTATGACTACGGGCCATTGTTTAAGCGCCGGACTTTATTATTATTACAACACGTAGAGATTGAGGTGTTTACTTTAACACCAAAGCCGCGGTTTCAAATCCCACCAATGCAATCCTATCCATAGTACAAATTTCTGCACTTTAAAGCCCAATTTATATCGGGAAGAATTGTTACAGGCCAACCTTATATGCGTGCGTAAAAAGCTAACTCAAATTCCAAGATTTATCTTGCGTGTCATCTCGATTTGAAGTTTATGCTCAATTGGCATTTGGCGCGGCTATGAATTCAAATTTTTCTCGGCAAACTTCTGTAAATTTGACGGAAATGCAACTCTGAGAAATCACGCACGCAAATTGATTTGGGCTTATCAAATGAGAAAAACTTTCGTGCGTGCGTAGAAAAACTCTCCCCGGTAATATTAGCGTGAGCTGTTAATACCATTATCCTTCACTGAGAAAAAAAACGCGTTGTAAGAATAAACATTTTTTATTTGATTACCGTTTAAAAATGTTCGTATTTAAATCAAGTGAAAAGTCTTAACAAAATGGATTTTTCTATTATACATGCACTACGTACATATAATGGAAATATTCAATTCAAATACGCCCGTATTAAAATGAAACATTTTTCTCTACACGGGTGGCGTTTTGCACGTCTCGGATGCTTTTTCATATGTAATTAAGAAAGTATATGTATACAAAGCATACACAGCGGGGACAACACATACACACATACATGGTATGACATAATGCAGATTTTTAAAAGTGGCAACAAAAATGATGTATCTAATTATAGACCAATTTCAAAGTTATTGTCATTCTCAGTTAGCAGCTTAATTAGTCCAAACCAACATGGTTTTATTGAAGGAAGGTCCACAGTCTCCAATCTTGCAATTTTTACGGAAGATTGTCCGTCTGCTATTCAAGCTGGCCAGCAAGTCGACACAATATATATAGATTTTTCAAAGGCATTTGACAGGGTTTCTCACAAGGTCTTAGTGTCTAAATTATTCTCTATAGGTTTCCACTCTAATTTTTTGGAGTGGATTAAATCATATTTGTCTGACAGAAATTGCATGGTTGTGTTCGAGGATGTCTACTCACAGCCTTTTATTGCGACGTCGGGTGTTCCTCAAGGTAGTATACTTGGACCACTGTTGTTTATTTTATTTATTAATGACATAGGGTCCTGCTTCTCGTCATCTAAATATCTATTATATGCGGACGATCTCAAAATTTATCCTGTCATTAAAAGCATACACGATTCCATTGCCTTTCAAGGAGAACTTGTTAAACTACACGATTGGTGCATACGAAACCGTCTTCATCTAAATATAAATAAGTGCTCACATTGTACTTATACCAGAAAGCTAATTCCGCTCCACACGCGCTATCATATTTCTGGATCCCCTCTTAATCATGTTAATGAAGGCAAGGATCTCGGTGTCTATTTCGACACGAAACTACATTTTTCCACGCATATCGAATATATAGTTGGCAAATCATACACGATGCTGGCTTTCGTCCGGAGTAATAGTTCACCTTTTTACGATCCATACACTTTGAAGATGCTTTATATTACTCTAGTAAGATCCAGGTTGGAGTATGCGTCATTCATTTGGAGACCATACCACAATTCTCATATCACGCGATTAGAACGGATACAGAAAAAAGTTATAAAATTTGCTTTACGCTCACTGAATTTTAGTGAACCCATTCCCTCATATGAATCACGTTGTGCACTTCTCATTCCCTCATATGAATCACGTTGTGCACTTCTAAATTTACAAACTCTACGTAGTAGATCTGCTTATCTTGCATGCTCATTTGTTGCCAACCTCTTGAATGGATCGGTTGATTGCCCTAACCTCTTGGAAAGAATAACCTTCAATGTTCCTACACGTAATTTACGCAGTGTTTCTTCTTTCTACATCGTATTTTCTAAAACGAACTATGCAATGTATGCTCCTTGATTAGAACCTTAGTGGAGTTAAACAATATTCCAACTTTTGACCCGTCTCTATCTTGTGGAGCAGTTAATAATAAATAAATAATCGCGCGCTGTGATGTTGATTCAAACTCAACATTTGAAAACACCTTTACATGTATGGCTGTAGCTGAGTGTGCAAAGACGTTTGATACAATTGGTTGCGGCCAAGAGGGACCGGGTTGAATTACCATCAGACGGAACATGAAATAAATGTTTTTTCTTCTTAATTACGAAAAAGCATCTGTGCACTTCACAACGACATATTTTATAACGTATATACTCAAATCTAAAACGAGTTGGTTTGGTGCTCTTTCATATGCGTATTTTATAAATTTAGCATGTTTTTTTAATTCTAAAATTTTTCCCCTCAGTGTTGGAATTTGAGTTTATGACATTCGATACGATACTAGGGTTCTGGTACTCGATTCCAAAATATATCGTTTTAAAACTATCGAGTAGAAAATATCGGTATCGAATGCCAAAAGTATCGATATGGTATCGTATCGTATCGAAATTCGTGTCCCTAGGCGTGCGTGAATACTAGGTTAGCCTGTTATACACGGCAAACTTACCAAAAGTTACCAAAATAAAAAAAAAAAGTTGCCAAGTTACCAAACACTCGAAAAGTTACCTATTTTGTGGCAACCGTGGCCAGGATCACTTTGTGTGTCCGTTAACGTTCGCTGGTGCAGGTATTTTCACCACTGCAACCTTTAGTTTGGTCGAGTGCAGCCTTTGCATACTTACAAGTAAGTATACCACCCCATAAAAGTGAAAGTGCAAATATTAATAAAGTTTTTTTTTAAGCTGGTCAGGATCATTTGTGTGTCCGTCCACGTTCGCTCGTGAGGGTATTTTCACCACTGCAACCTTTTGGTTTGGCCAAGTGGAGAATTTGCATACTTACAAGTTAGTATACCACCCCATAAAAGTGAAAGTGCAAATATTAATAAAGTTTTTTTTTAAGCTGGTCAGGATCATTTGTGTGTCCGTCCACGTTCGCTCGTGAGGGTATTTTCACCACTGCAACCTTTTGGTTTGGCCAAGTGGAGAATTTGCATACTTACAAGTTAGTATACCACCCCATAAAAGTGAAAGTGCAAATATTAATAAAGTTTTTTTTTAAGCTGGTCAGGATCATTTGTGTGTCCGTCCACGTTCGCTCGTGAGGGTATTTTCACCACTGCAACCTTTTGGTTTGGCCAAGTGGAGAATTTGCATACTTACAAGTTAGTATACCACCCCATAAAAGTGAAAGTGCAAATATTAATAAAGTTTTTTTTTAAGCTGGTCAGGATCATTTGTGTGTCCGTCCACGTTCGCTCGTGAGGGTATTTTCACCACTGCAACCTTTTGGTTTGGCCAAGTGGAGAATTTGCATACTTACAAGTTAGTATACCACCCCATAAAAGTGAAAGTGCAATTATTTATAAAGATTTTTACTTGTGCAGGTCAGGATTATTTGTGTGTCCCTCCACCGAATATAATTCGATTTTAGATATTAAACATGTAATTTTTAAATGCAACAAACATAATAATTATTAAAAGATTAATTTATATACATTATATCAATTGCATCTTTACTATTTGTACATTTCTTCATATCGCACACCGTCTTCAAAAGGGTCACAACTCAAAATAATACGTTTGTCAGAAAATGCGAAAAACTATTTCTTAGCACATGATAATCATATGGGCTAGGGCGAATTTACGTTAGGTTTTTTTTTTAACAAATTGTAGCAAAAATTTGCTCCAGCTTTAGCTGAAAGGTAAATAAAAGCTCAGTGTACCTTTTTAGCGCATAATCTCAAAAATGCCAAATTTTAAGTTGTGACTCTTTTGAAGACGGTGATATCGCACACCTTTCAATAAAGGACTTGTTTGAATTCCATTAATTTTGTTTAATGTATACTAGAATTTTAATGAAACCATGGTTTATTTTGAATATTTGGGAATATTTGTCGATAGGATTTCTCTTTCGTCAGAATTTTATGTGAACAAAATTCCCTCATTCTTAATTTATCTCATTTTTAATATCTACATATATAGCATGTTTAATATACCATAAAAAGTTAATTCATTGTCTATTGTGTAGATCAGTGGAATCTGCTTTATATGTTATAGCATTTCAGCACTAGGGACACGAATTTCGATACGATACGATACCATATCGATACTTTTGGCATTCGATACCGATATTTTATACTCGATAGTTTAAAAACGATATTTTTAGGAATCGGGTACCAGAACCCTAGTATCGTATCGAATGTCATAAACTCAAATTCCAACACTGAGGGGAAAAAATTTTAGAATTAAAAAAACGTGCTGAATTGAAAAAAAATACGCATATGAAAGAGCACCAACCCAGCTCGTTTTAAATTGGAGTATATACTTAACAAAATATGTGGTTGTGAAGTGCACATATGCTTTTTCGTAATTACCCTGCCAAAAATGGGACTAATCCGGGATGACTCCGGGAGCAATCGCAAAGGAGCATGCGACTAATACCACTTTTGATCTCTTTATATGGAATGCACTGATCGCTTTTGTTCGAGCATGTCCTATGAAGAGACTAATTGTTCACCTTTATACCCAAACGGGTATAAAAAGCGACTAGTCACTTTTAAAAAATAAATATTTTAACCAGCTCAGATTCGAACCGGGGTGCTCAGTTTTGTTAGGCGAATACTCTCTCTGTGTGCCAACGCCGAACATGAAATTTCATTGACTAAGTGCGTACATATCATTGAATCGTTAATAGTACCCGTTAGAGATGAGTTGGGGACTAATTGATCTCCAATTA
>NW_016158551.1:20482-24710 GCF_001687245.7 Rhagoletis zephyria | reverse complement strand
CCGTCTGATGGTAATTGAACCCGGACCCTCTTGGCCGCAACCAATTGTACCAAGCGTCTTTGCACACTCAGCTACAGCCATACATGTAAAGGCGTTTTCAAATGTTGAGTTTCAATCAACATCACAGCGCGGGATTAGTGCATTCCCTGCAAATAATGGGACTAATCCGGGATGACTCCGGGAGTAATCGCAACCCTGCAAAAAATGCGACTAATCCAGGACGACTTCGGGAGCAATCGCAAAGGAACATGCGACTACTACCACTTTTGATCTCTTTATATGGAATGAACTGTTCGCTTTTGTTCGAGAATGTCCTATGAAGAGATTAATTGTTCCCCTTCATACCCGAAAGGGTACAAAAATAGATTATTCACTTTTAAAAAATAAAAATAAAAATTTGCGCCAGCCGCGATTCGAACCATGCTGCTCAGGTTTGTTACGCGAATACTCTCTCTATGTGCCAACGCCGCACACGAAATTTCATTGACTAAGTGCGCACATATCATTAAATCGTTAATAGTACCCGTTAGAGATGAGTAGGGGACTAATTGATCTCCAATTATACCCATAAGAGACGAGTCGAGACTAATTGATCTCCATTAGTACCCGTATGAGACTAGTTGCGACTAATTAATGCCCTATTGTACCCGATTGAGAGTAATCTCGGAATACTCTCTTTAGAGATTAGTCGCACAATTTTTTGCAGGGAAAGGAGCATGCGACTAATACCACTTTTGATCTCTTTGTATGGAATGAACTGATCGCTTTTGTTCGAGCATGTCCTATGAAGAAACTAATTGTTCACCTTTATACCCGAACGGGTATAAAAAGCGACTAGTCACTTTTAAAAAATAAAAATAAAAATTTGCGCCAGCCGAGATTCGAACCGGGGTGCTCAGTTTTGTTAGGCGAATACTCTCCCTGCGTGCCAACGCCGCACATGAAATTTCATTGACTAAGTGCGTACATATCATTAAATCGTTAATAGTACCCGTTAGAGATGAGTTGGGGTAATTGATCTCCAATTATACCCGTAAGGGATGAGTCGAGACTAATTGACCTCCATTAGTACCCGTATGAGACTAGTTGGGACTAATTAATGCCCAATTGTACCCGATTCAGAGTAATCTCGGAATACTCTGCACAATTTTTTGCAGGGTCATTCGAGACGTGCAAAACGCCATCCGTGTAGTGAAAAATGCTTCATTTTAATACGGGCGTATTTGAATTGAATATTTCCATTATATGTACGTAGTGTATGTATAATGGAAAAATCCATTTTGTTAAGACTTTTCACTTGATTTAAATACGAACATTTTTAAACGGTAATCAAATAAAAAATTTGTATTCTTACAACGCGTTTTTTTCTCAGTGAAGGATAATGTTATTAACAGCTCAGCCTAATATTACCGGCGAGAGTTTTTCTACGCACGCACACAAGCTTTTCTCATTTGATAAACCCAGCAGAAGTTTGCTGCGAAAAAATTGAATTCATAGTCGCGCCAAAATGCCAATTGAGCATAAACGTCAAATCGAAATGTCACGCAAGACAAATCTTGGAATTTGAGTTAGCTTTTTACGCACGCATATAAGGTTGGCCTGTAACAATTCTTCCCATCCGCATGGTGCATGTGGTGGGATTTGAACCCGCGACCTCGGTGTTTAAGTCAACACCTCAATCTCCACGTATTGTAATAATAATAAAGTCCGGCGCTTACACAATATGTTAGTGTTTGGCCGAACTTCTCCTCCGATTTGTCACGTGGGCCTTAATGTTGTGACACAAAGGCGGTGCGTACAGTTTTATGTCGACTCTGAACGGCGATTGAATTTTATGGGAAGCTGTTTTTCATTTTCAAGGTTTGCGCACTTCTAACCACTACACCCCAGCGGTCTATATGCGAGACCTATATTCAGATAAATTTTTTAGTTTTTGGTATCGATATTTGGAATATCGAGTCTTTTTATTCCGATATTAATGGATACCCGATATTTTTAAAGCGATACTTTAAATGAGTACCATATCGATACTTTCGGTTTGATATCGTGTCCCTATTCAGCACTACCAGACTACTTTTCCTACTACCTTTTCACAAAAGGGGATAAAATGGTTACCCGCTTTCTCTTTCCTTCTCAAATGCAACCTTACAAGGCAGTCGATTGACACAAATGTCAATATTTATCCAACCTTGTATTATTGAATCATGATACAATACAAGTACAATACTCGATACTTTTCGTCCAATACCGAGTAATTTTTGTATCGATACTTTTGAAGCAAGTACTGAGAAAAAAAAATACTCATATCGAAACTCGATACCAAGGCGAATTTTCTTTCGGAATTTTTCCCTCTACTTTATGGCTTTTTAAACGCCAACGACCTTCAAATATTTGGGGTGTTCACAGTTCGTTCCAAAAAGTGTGTCAAAATGTAGACGTCTACATTTTAAGACGTTTTCTAACCGTAAAATCCGTGGTGTTGTTGTTTCTAATACTAAATTGGAAAACGATGCCGTCTACATTTTGTCACACTCAAAGGTATGTTTTTTTACGCGTCTACATTTTGCAACCTCGCAGCAGGGTTGCATTATGGCAATACTAATAACATTTTTTTTTATTTATTGGGCACGTTTTCTGTATTTGCATTTAATTTCAGCGCAATTTCTGATGAAAAGAAACAAATCAAGGAAAAGAAATAACAAATATGTATTAGGAATTGGTAATTAAGTTAAATAATTACGATTTTTCGGAAACAAAATCGAAAGGCGACATATAAAAAATGCACACAAAGAAGAAATGTCTGGCAACACCAGCAAAGTTTTGAACGATTTTGCGACGACTGCTAGAAAGGGGTGCTCACAGTTTGATGCTAAAGATGTCTCAAAATGTAGATGTCTACATTTTCAGACACAATTTGGAACGAACTGTGAACACCCCAATTGAATATTTAAATTTTTTCATGCATCAGGGAATGCATTTCCATGGTCACAAAAACCAAAAAAATTATTTAAAACTTTTTTTTTAAGTTCATTCTTAAGTCAAGAGATTATAAAACCAAAGATCTTTCCCTGGAAGGTCGGTTTTGAGGTCAAGGCAATTTTTCAATTAATAATAGATTGGCGATTACACATATGTTAGTGTTTGGCCGAGCTTCTCCACCGATTTGTGCCGGACGCCTTGATGTTGTTACACAAAGGGGAGGGACCTACAGTTTTACGCCGACTCCGAACGGCGATTGTATTTTTATGAGAAGTTGTTTTTCATTGCAGAAATACACTCGGAGTATTGCCATTACCCACCGAGAGGCGACCGCTGTAAAGAAAAAACCTGTTTTTATATATTTTTTGCGATGTTGCTTTGACCAGACCACGGCGGCCATCACACCTTTAAAAATACTTTCGAGACTCAAATTTTAATTTTTAATCTTTTTACCTAATAACTAGCTTGTAATAAACTTTTTAAAAACAATTTAAAACTTTTTAAAAACTTCATTGCATACTGGGTTCATGCCAAAAAATAAATTTAAACCATCTATTTTTGAAAGCCATTATTAGTTCTAATCATTCTAACCACACAGACTATTTTTTCGTGAATTCCCCATCTCAAAACACCTCTCAAAATCTCTTTTCGTTTTATTTTATCAATTTTTTAAATAGAATCATATAGCTAAGCGAATTCCGTCGGATGAAACGATGCCTTCGGGTAATATTCGCAGCAACATTTCGCCAAAAAAAGGAAAAAATTTTAACCATCTATTTTTGAAAGTCATTATGAAGGTCAAGGTAATTATTCTACCAAACGAGACTATTTTTCCTGAATTCCCCATCTCAAAGGCTTTCAAACAGCATTATATTTATTTCGCTATTCTTCTCGTTTGATTTTGTCCTTTTTTCTAAAATAGACCACTGTGCGGTGTATACACGCTCCAACGTACAGAGTAATGGTGCATTTACATGGTATGAATCTGTTTATAAGCCGTATGAATTTTCCTATAAAAGAAGCACCAACTCTATGAAGAAATGAATGAAAGCGATATATATTTAACAATTTTGACTTGTATACTAGACAATATTTTTTTTGTAAACAACAAATAAAAAAAATTTATTTTGTGCTAGCTTCGAAACTAGAAGCTTATTTTTTTGTTAAATGTGCTTTAAAAAGGACCTACTGCCAATAAAGCCTTGTGGATTGCTATTTTTCCATATTTGTAATGCTTCCATTTAAACAT
>NW_016158551.1:4043-18314 GCF_001687245.7 Rhagoletis zephyria | reverse complement strand
GTATTTTTATTGTCCACTAAACGTGAGTGGCTTCAATTTAAAAAATTCTAGTACAAAGAATTTCTTTGTTTTGAATTTGTTTGTTTATTGTTTTTAATTTTTAAAATTCATACTTTTGACATGAATGTGAATGGCGGAGTTGCCGCTTTCCTCCTTTTCGGTGGGTTTTTATATTAAAAAGGCATCAAAATGGGAAAAACCCCCCTTGGTATCTCTGCATCTGTTAAACTTTTTATGGGAAGATGTATGAAAATTCAACTTGCTATAATTTCATATGCTTAACAGTATCACAACAGTATGTTCACAGTATCTCCCCATAACTTTTCATATGAAAAAATTTATTACATGCATCCCACTCGATATCATTGAATTCCTCATTAGAACATGTAGTCCCTCTATTTTAGCGTATCAACAGTTCATATGGTTTCATACCATGTAAATGCGCCATAACTCTATTATTCTTCGCACTGAAAACATTATCGGACAATATTAAAGATGGTGGAAACTAGCTCTGTTATTGAAAAAAAGAAGCAAAGGAAAAAAGAGTAAGGTGCAAAACGTGGATGAAAAAAATACAAAATCAGTTACTTTTTTACTATAAGAGATATACATCTGGAATTTTTTCAACTTATAAACCAAGGTACATATATCCGCCCATGATTCAATAATTAAAGGTTCGATAAACCGCTCCCTTAGCAGTGGCACCGTGTTGCTTCTTTGCAAATTTACTTGAAAAAGTTTAGCTTACGTGTGAAAGAGAAGTATACGTTTTTGTGCAATTTGTATATGCATATAAAGCACATTCAACTGATGAAAACATAACTTGTTTTTAAATTCGATGTTAACATAAAACTTATAGTAGTTTTATTTTAATTTTGAGCCCTCTTGCAGTTTTTATACCGCTAAGTAGCACATTAATTACGTAATTCACGTAGATATCTCAATATTTCTTGCAATATTTCGTTTAGAATAAAGTTTCACTACTAATTGCCTACTTTGGATACTTTTCTGCTACCGTTTTCGAACAAAAGGATTTCATTCTTCCCCTTTCTCTGTCCTTCGTAAATGCAACCTTTTGTAAGGGAGTGACAAACCGCGGCAGTCAATAATTATCTAACCTTTAATTATGGTTGGCGAAAATCCACCTAGATATATCCTCCAAGCGGGTGCCGACCGGGCAATGGGCATCGCTGCTTACACCGCTGCTCCTATGCCGCAGTGGTGCAAGCAGGTGGGGCCTAGCTAAGGCGGAGGTATAAACTCTCCTACCTCTTCTAGTGGCTCGTCCTAGGCAGGCTATTTCTAGGGGGTACCTGGCGGTAGGTATAAAACGCCCCCCTAATCCACGGTGTCATGCGTCACCGTGCCCATTGGATGGTTTGCAGTCAGGGGGCTTTCCGACTGTATTTTAACGGCATCTAGCGAAACGTTGGTGTCCTTGACGTGGGGCTAGATCTTAAGTGGTGACATGGGGGCCCTTAGGGGTTTCCATGTCGGCATGAACTAACAGGGATGCTTCGCATGGGAACCTGTGTAGGACATGTGCTTACGCAGTTTCCGATGTGAAGATTACCGTACCAACGAGCCCAGGGGGGTTTCGCGTGGCGAGGCTACGGGTGTCACAATCCCGGGTACCCCAGTTAAAGGCTACCAATCCTGAGTCGGGCATGAGGCTCAATTGGTAGAAGAGCTGCGGCTTTCGAAGTCATACCTAAGACTTTAAAAAGGTACCACGGGGAGTAGGGGCCCCCATAGTATCCTATATTTACTATGGCCTACTCTTTGGTTGCGGCCCTTCGGGGAGTAACGTGGTGGTTGTGGTTTAATACCAAAATGCTGGAGAACTCAAAAGAGTTCGATGTGGAGTTGCATTGCAACCGGGTGCCATGACCCAAAGATTGGCAGCGGCTTTAGGTAAGCTTCGGCTTCACCAAGGCGGTAAGTGTGTCACCCCACACTGCCATTGGAACTGAGATGCTTGCATTTCAGGGCAATGATTAAGGCAAAAATTAATCCGTTGAGTTTTGGACTCCGTGGAGCTAAGACTGCATTAAATTGCAGTAGGTTCCCACGTTAAACCAAAACTACATCTGTATTTTAACGGCGCCTCCCGGATATCTGTCCGCCTCCGGGAGTAACGGTGGACTTACCGCAGCACGGGGCTCTGCTGTGACCAACCGCTCTTTCTCCTTCCTTTTATACTCGGTCGCCGAACGGTTTCGGCTCAGTAGGCGACCAAAGGAAACCGATGAGATGAATAATAATAATGAAGCCCCTTATCCCTGCATGGGTAAAAATGCCGCCGACGGACACGGCGTTAAGAACAGTCAAGAAAAATCTTCGGTAGCCGCTGGATCGGTCCCGAAGAAGCCTTCACGGCCATTTAAAACCACCATTGAGTCCAACGCTGGTAGCTGCAAACCCCCGGAGGGTAGCGAGCAACTGGCGTCTGGGACGCTAACAGAGCCTACACGGCCGATAGATCTGTCCTGCCAGGCGTCGTCATCAAGAGCGGCTAAGAGCAAACTCCTTGAGGGCAGCTCTAAAGCAACTCCGGTTGGTGGCGTTACTGGCACCCGCGAGCCCTGCACGGGCTATAGGAGCGCCAACCACAAGCCCCCTGTGGGGTCACAGTTGGCGAAGGGTAACTCTCGTCCCAGTGGTTCAGGGACTAGTAAGCGAGTACGCCCAGCAGTACGAGCGAAGCGGGTCAGAAGAGCCGCTTCCAGGCTGCTAAAATAATTCGGGGACAATCCGGTTCCCGAGAATATGACGGATGTGGTTCAGAGGGCAAAGGGCATTCTCTCTGAAAGCCGGGAACGGACTCAGGAGACCGGTGTCTTAAGTAGCCCTGAACCCACTCCCTCAGGTTCCAGGGAACTGGCCCCCAAGAGGCAGCTATCGGCAGACAATGCCGACGGCCCATCGAAGAGGCCTAAAACCTCTAGCCATAATAGCTCGCTAAACCCTTCACGGGCCCCTCGGGCTTTTAATGAAGTGGCCAGGGACCATTTAGTTCTGGCAGTATTGGACAGGGGGCACCCGGAGGGAAATATGACGGCCGATAACTGGAGGACCGTCCTTGTAGGTCTCTGCCGGCTGTATAAAGATATCCTCCAAAGGAATCCTGGTCCCGCCCCTGTTATTCGCGACACTGGCCTATACCAAGGTGGTATTAAGCTAGTGTCATGAGCCGACGAAAGGTCGGCTCGACTATACAAAGAGGCCATCTCTTCTCTTGGGGAGCTGTGGCCATCACTCTCAAAATCCAGAAAGGGAATGAGAATAAAATTCCTGAACCGGGAAGCACCGCG
Organism: Rhagoletis zephyria; assembly: GCF_001687245.7. Taxonomy (NCBI): domain Eukaryota; kingdom Metazoa; phylum Arthropoda; class Insecta; order Diptera; family Tephritidae; genus Rhagoletis; species Rhagoletis zephyria. The sequence continues at coordinate 15,000 of NW_016158551.1, read as the reverse complement.
AGTGAACCCGATAATCTGCCACCCGAAAAAGGCCTTATTTTGAGTAGGGCAGAAAACGCCACGAGCAGTCCTGCCTTTAGCCAAGAAGTCCAGGAGGCTCCCGGGGTCACTGGTCTGGCGAAGGAATCAGACTCGGCATCAGAATCGGAAAGCGATGATACTGTCGTGGAGGTGTCTAAAGGTACCGGGCCAGGAGCTATGGACGGCGACAACTCGTCAAAGGCTGCGGATGAAGGTCCTACAAATTAACCTTCACCACTCCAAAGCAGCCTCCGCAGCTCTGCTCCTGCATATTAGTGATAAAGGGGAGGAGCTAATTTTAGTCCAAGAGCCCTGGGTTGTAAACAACAGGGTCTGCGGAGTTAGCTCTGATGCTTACCACATTGTGTCGGCCCCAGTGGCAGGTAAGATCAGAGCATGTATATTAATTAAGAAAACTATTTCTTATAATTTACTCACTCATTTTAGCGATGAAGACACGGTGAGCATCAATGTGGAGGGCAAATCCACTAAACTCGGGCTGGTCTCAACCTATATGGCTCACGACCGCCAAGACTGTCCCCCCTCTCGGTTACTGGACGTGGTGAAACAGGCCAATTTAAGGAAGTTTCCCGTCGTGGTAGGAGCCGATGCAAACGCGCACCACTTCTTATGGGGTTCTACCGACATCAACCCTAGAGGTGAGCTGCTATTTGATTTTATACTATCTTGCTATTTGTAATATTGGTAGTAGACCCACCTTTGTTACCACAAACAAGAAGGAGGTACTAGATATTACTTTAACGTCTGACTTTTTCTTTGAAAGCATTCGGGAAAGGCAAGTACTAAACGACCATTCATTCTCTGATCATATGTACCTATCATTTGAAATCTCTTTTGAATCTCCGGCTCCGGCTCAACAAGAGACTTACCGACTGGATTATGTTTAGAAAGATACTATCGGATTCTTTGCTCAACGACGCTTCTCACAGTAGGCTCGGTTAACTGTTACCATCTGTTGAAACGGAGCCTCTATTCGCAAACCCTGCTTCTCTCGGTGAGCTAAGCTCATCGGAACAAATTGAAGAAGCCGTAGATTGCATCACCAATGCCTGTAACACGACCTTCTCTGCGTCCTGCCCTACTCTACTTCCGAGAGGAAAGAAAGAGGAAGCCACACTGGTGGACCAAAGAAATCGCCTCTTTAAGGAAGGAAAGCACGAAACCCTCAACGCGGCAAAGCGTAATGGTTCTTGGTCTACTTACAAAGCAGCTCTGAAGAAATTTAAGAATGCTAGCAGGAAAGCCCAAAAGGACTCCTGGAAGGATTATTGCAATGGCATAGAGAAACAATCGGAGGGTAATCGCTTGCGGAAAGTGCTTGCCAAAAATTCAATGAACCCAATGTTTATTCAGAAGCGGAATGGCGACTGGACATCATCCCAAGAGGAAATACTTTAGGTTCTAATGAACGCACACTTCCCAGGGTACACTGAGCAGCCTGGAGTTTCTCACATACCTTCTGGACGCTCCTTAGAATATATAGATTTTATTGATGTAGAAAGGGTAGATTGGGCCATAAGGTCCTCCCAGCCCTACAAATCTCCAGGCATGGACGGCATCTTCCCTGCAAAACTTCGGGAAACGTCTGACATTCTATGTCCGATTCTTGTCTCAATCTATAAGGCTTGTCTCAGACTTAGCTTCATACCCAAGGGATAAACACTGGCGAAGGTTGTGTTCATTCCTAAGGGCGGTAGACCGTCCCACGTGAAGCCAAGCGACTTTCGACCGATAAGCCTTACATCTTTCTTTCTGAAGGTTCTGGAAATATTACAAGACGTGAAGATCCGACAGGAAATTGATGTATGTAAATTATCTAGCTGTCAGCATGCCTATTGGAAAGGCAGATTGGTAGATACAGCTTTGCATAGTATTGTTAACACCGTTGAAAATGCGATAGCGTTTAAGGAATATGCACTAGGCGTATTCCTTGATATCGAGGGTGCCTTCAATAATGTTCTCCCAGAGGCTGCTGTTCTCCGCGATCTAACTTATCTCGGTCTGGAGCACCGTCTGGTAGAATTTGTTCACTGCCTTCTAGGCAGCAGAACTATATACTCGGAGATGGGAGAGGTATCGGTAACAAGGTACGCAAACCGCGGCACCCCGCAAGGCGGTGTCCTCTCCCCACTCCTGTGGAATTTAACGGTCAATACTCTGCTGTTTCGGCTACAGAGCACAAGTTGTCAGGTAACTGCTTACGCTGATGATCTAGCCCTGACGGCAGTAGGTAAGCACCCCCAAGTTCTATGCGACCTGGTCCAAGGCGCCATACGCGTTGTGAAAACTTGGTCTAAGGAATCTGGCCTTGGTGTCAATCCAGGGAAATCAACCATGGTTCTTTTTTCAAAGAAAATTAAAACCGTCCAGATGCAACTTCCTTCCTTGAATGGTGTTACGCTGGCCTTCTCAAATGAAGTCAGGTACCTAGGCGTTGTATTGGACAGAAAGCTAACTTGGCGGCGCAGCGTCGAAAAGCGTTGCAAGAAGACTATAACTGCCTTGTATGCCTGCAAGTCAGCGATAGGTAAGATGTGTGGCTTGAAGCCCCACATTGTCAACTGGATGTACACAGCGGTGGTGAGGCCCATTCTATTCTATGGTATCACGGTCTGGTGGCCATCCGTGGACAAACCTATAATCAAAAACAGACTAACAAAGGTTCAAAGGGTGGCGTGCATCATGATCACGAGGGCGTTGCCCTCTACGCCGACTAAAGCCCTAGAGACCTTGCTCCATTTTCTACCTGTTGACCTATATGGTAAACCGCAGGCAAGTTGCAATGCTGTTAGATTAAACGCGCTGATCAAGTGGACACTCTGGAATTGTGGAAGGCACTACACAGTCCCGCCTACTGGACTAAAGAATCATATCCAAACGAGGATCCCCTCAAGGGGTGAATGGGAGGAAGATTCAGTCCTGACCTCCTACTGTGATTCAACAGCCATCTACACCGATGGCTCCAGGATAGATCTGAAGGTAGGAAGTGGGATATATTCGCAAGAACTCTCACTTAGCCTCAGTTTTCGTCTGACAGATTTCTGTAGCGTTTTTCAGGCCGAACTAACAGCAATCTACGAAGCTGTTAGATGGCTGATCGATTCTCCTATTGATCTACACGCAGTAACTCTCTTTTCGGATAGTCAGGCAGCTATCAAAGCACTTGATTGTGACAAATCTACATCGAAGATTGTCATGGACTGTAGACGTACTCAAAATGAGCTGGCAAGTAGTTACTCTACTCAAGTTGTATGGGCACCAGGTCATAGAGACATACCGAGCAACTGTGCTGCGGACGAGCTGGATCGGAAAGGAACCCAACTGTCTGCCATCAGTACCGCTCGTAATGCGGGTACTCCGCTATCTTCTTGTAAACTCTGGCTGCAGAATATCTTTATCGAACGGGCAAATGCAAGATGATCTGCGGAGCCCACGTGCAGGATAGCGAGACACATTTGGTCTAGGTTAGATAAGCGTAGATCTCGCTCTCTCTTCAGTTTGGAGCGACCAGTGCTCCGCCATGTTATTGGAATTCTCACCGGGCACTGCCTTATGGGGACATACGCTGCCAGGATGGGTCTGCAGCCAAACGATTACTGTCGTTGCCGCGATGAAGAGGAAATCGAAAGCGTGGAGCATTACCTATGCCACTGTCCCGCTTTGGCAAGGGCTTGTCGACGCTCGCTCCTCCGCTATTCTTTTGAGGGTCTGGCTGAGCTGGATTCGGCCAGTATATACGATTTTGTTCGCTTCATCAGAGCGACAAATTGGTTCCATTTCTGAGGTAGGGGGAGGGACGCTAGGAGTCTCAAATATGGCATCACAATGGGCCCATGAAAGCCTAAGTGTGCCCTTCTCCTATACGGATGAGGGCGACCAGGATAACTTAATCTAACCTAACCTTTAATTATTGAATCATGATATCCGACTATGATAAAAAATAAAATTGGACTTTTCAAACTCCCGGAATTCAATATCAAACATATCACGGTTCTACGGTTAAACGAGATTAACTTCTAATATTTTTCAAGATAAAAAAAAACCATATTTCTCTTAATTTTTTAAATTTTGACATTTAGGAAAATTCAACAAAATTTCAACTCTGGGGTGCCGCTAGTGGCTAGAGTATACTAGTGATGCGGATAAATTCTTTAGACTTTCCATACATAACGCAAGCGGTTTGATCAAACTTCAACATGGCAGCCAGAAAATCAAAAAATTTAGATTTTTATTAAAATTACCTTCAGCGGCTCATCAAACCCCATACACAACACAAAAAGCTTGCAGCAAAGGGATATTTCGCTCTTAAGCGTAGTTCCCCAGTACGTTTTGTCAACGTAAAATTGAATCAGAAAATTTTCAGAAATATAGACGAAAACGTACCCTTTTCACAACCACTTTCGGTACTTTTGTAGACCTAATCCGCGTTTCATCCACCTTTCTTCCCGTTTTTGGATCCATTTTCAGATTTTTTGCTGGCTGGGCTGTTCTCGTAACAAGCGCAGCAGCTTCGCGCACGTGCATATATTACTTATTCTTTGGAACTTCTCAATCAAAGAGCGAATCAAAACGATTTTAGAGGCAGTCTTCTCGTGTTAGTGAGGTACCCATTCGCAATGCAAATCAAAGAAGAAAGAAGTACTTCAGACTTACGCCACTAGCGACGAAATTTTTAAAGCTATCGACAAATTTGTACAGAACAATGGTTCGAAACGAAGCAAGTGTGCGGATATTTGCGGTGGTTGGAAAAACGAAAGGAGCGATGTCTAGGATGAAGCAAGAGGCAGAAAACGCCACGAGAAGTCACTATATGATCCCTCGGTATTGGATGACGCTGCGAAGATAACAGAGGCCTGCGAAATTAAAATACATCTCTGGTTTTTTCTAGCACGTCGAAATTTTTTTTATTGGTGATATGTATATCTTAGTATTTCTAGCAATTTGCATGAAAACTCCATAAATAAACAAAGTAATCAGAAAAACGTATGTAACTTCGAAGTTAACGTTAAGAAAATTGATAACAGCCGGTTTCGCTAGCAATTTCCATAAAAAATTCAAAAAACTAAAATCATAGATCACTTAAATTGCTTTCGTGGCTGTAAAAATTATTTTCTTAGCGTCAACGCGCATTACCAGCGTTAACTTGGAAGGTTTAGAAAAAACCATCGTCGAATATTTTCCCAACATTGACTCTGAGGATGGCTTCAGCTGGATAACACACCCGTTTTCATGTGGCCCGAAAAGTAAACCTACTGAGGTGACCAATAGAGCTTTTGAAAACCTTCTGGACATCAGTGAAGGCAGCACTTTGATTATTAAATACTACGAAGGGAGCCAAGAGAGTTCTAGATGCAAGTGTATGCAAAAAACACTGTTGTTGGCTGGTTATCGAAGATCGAACATCGAAAGTGAAATTATGAGCTATGCAACCGTGTCGAAATTTTCGTTGGGTATCGAATTTTCTGTCGAAGTGTTAGAAAATTGTGAAAAACGTATGTTTTTTACTATTACGTATTTACGTAGGTTTTTTACTTTATGGAGGCTAGACACTAATTTCAAACAATTTTTATTAATTTCATGTAGTTCTAACGTCGTGAATACTAAAGACAAGCTCGAAAGGCTGGTTTTACTTGTGAAACAAAATCCCAATACTCAGTTGGCACGATCTCTGAGAACAAAATCGAAAAGCTGTTGATAGTTTTAAAATATTTTAAATAGATTTGGCTCATAAGCGCCTCTTTAGACAGTCGGAAGTTTTTAATAAATCTGCAGGCAAATTTCTTAAATCTATTTTATGTCAAAATATATTCAAAAGACTACACTTAAACCCTCTTAAACATTTTCCACTCCTGGCCAGTTTACCAAGCTCTCATCCTCTGACGAATCGTTGAACCAGAACTCCGTTGTACTCATTTTTACCACGTTATTATAAACTCGATTTCTTTTTTATTTCATTTTAATTTACACAAATTTACATACATATGTATAAGCACACTATTTAGTTTGCTCGATTTGTAAACAAAACTTCTCAGCGGTGAAAAATATACTATTGTAAACGACCTAACCGAGCGAAATTCACAATAGCGCTATTCTTCGTCGAATGAGCGTCATAATACCAAATGAAAATTCGTTCGATCAGCACTGTCGATCACAGTCGAATGCAACTTATAATAGGGGACTTACTTTTACATTTCTATGTTTTTTTTTTTAATTTTACTTGCATTTATTTGTTGGATCTGCTTATTTTACATCTATTAAGCCTAACAACAAGTTTAAAAATCTTACGCTTAATTTTACAATAATATAGCTCAAACCCTGGGGTTGAGCCCTGTTGGTTTAACGTCGCTCAATGAAAGGCTGGTAGATCTCTTCTTCGCAGGCGTGTTATATTTGTTGTGTTGCACAGGCCACTTGCCAGTGGATTTGGGTGGTTACGCAGTTTTATTTTGTATTTTTCTCTGCTGCTGTCGATTACAGATTTAACCATCGGTATACCAAGGTCTCTATGTATATTTTCATTGCGGACATACCACGGTGCTCCCGTTAAGGCCCTTACGCGTTTTAGATTGGAATCTTTGGATCCTGTCAATGTTGGTTGCACACGTCGTACCTCACAGTTGAATACCATACATCCATATAGGCTTAATCACTGTATTATATTCAAGTACTTTATTATCTAGTTTCAGTTTTGATTTACTGTTTACATTTCTATGTGAGACTGCATTTTCAACAAATGCTTACACAAACAAGTAATTTTTAAGCAAAAAAAAAAACAAAACCGATTTCAATTCCCATCTAAGAATTTAAGATTATCGTTAATCTATTCATGATCCAATGATCGGATTTAGACCAAATTAGACCACCTGTCAGGTAACACCTTTCCTTAAAAAAAGAATTATAGTAATCGGTTAACGTGGTCCAAAGTTATGCGGTAACATAGAAAAAATTAATAAAAAAATATTCCGACGAATTGATAACCTTATCCTTTTTGTGAAGTCGGTTAAAAAAAATACACCGGCAAGCTTTCAGCGTCAAATGATTTCAGGGTAAAATTGTCAAAGCTCCCAATAAACTTAAAGGAAATAATGAAATCAGCAAAACAATTTCAGTCCTCACATTAAAGCTAAAGGAGCATAAAGTTTGTATTGTGTTTTCTTGTTTTCGTAGACATTTGAAGAGTAGGGGTGCCGAAAATTTGTTTAGCACAACAAGGATGCCGAGGTGAAAAAAGTTTGGGAGCCCCTGTTCTAGCCCATACAATTTTGGACTAATGAAGTGCAAGTTTCATCCAGCTAAAAAATCGCGCTGATTTTTGATAACGGTTTTATGGAGACTACTTTTGCGGTTTTTTATATAACGAGTGTTATCTAAAAAAATGGCGTTGATTTTTTGAAATTTTGTTGCTAACGGTCTCCCGCATTTTGTTTCATAAGAAATTCATGCTTATATGGAAAAAGTGCAAAAATCCGTCACCAAAAAATTATTCTCAGAAGTCAACGGGATTTTTTAGCCATTTGAAACTTGCACTTCATTAGACTAAAATTGCATACCCAAAAGTTGTCTAAAGAATCAGATTAAAAAGTTGAAATTTTGATGAAAATTTGTGGAATTTTCCTAAATTTTGTATAAAGTTTGTAATTGTTGTTTGTTTATGATTTATGTGGTTAAAGCTTGAACAGTATTTTTTATAGAAAAATAACAAAAAAAAATTAGCTCGAAAAACTTACGAATATTTAAAAAAAATCAACACGTGGTCATTTGTTTGAGTCACGTACTTCGTTTTTCTCTCTGACGTCAGGTTTTTTTTAAAAGGACTTTGGAATTAAAAAATATGAATATTTCAAAACTGTTTTAAAAAATTCAGTGCAATGTAGTATAAAGATAAGGGTATCAAATATAAGAAAAAATTCTGTAGAATTATAACAGAATAAATTTTTCGGTGCATAAGGACGAATGTGTACAGAAAATGTCCTTAAAAAATTTTGTCTTTAAAAATCCTTGAAAATTTGCAATATTTATTTTTGAAAAAAATATTGTTTGAGGACTAATATATGTACTTACGACCACATCATCGAATTTCGTCCTGTAAACTTAATTGACTTGAAAAGATAAAATTTATTAAAAGCGCATTTTCAATACCTATTCGTCCTTGTTAACCAAACAATTTTACATATGGAAAAAATGTTATTGGTTTTAAATTCAACAGAATTTTCTGTTTCATTTGGTACCCATATTGTTATTCTAAATTGCACTGATTTTTTTAAATAATTTTTTGAATTAATCATATTTTTTAAATTTCAAAGTCCTTTGAAAAAAAATCCTGACGTCAAAATGAAAAACTAAAAACGCAGTTTTACTATATTTGGCCCATAGTTTTGTGAGTATATAGATTCTTTCGTGTGTTCTGATTTTTTTTTGTTTTTGTGGCACAGTGTTATTCATAGTTTTGAAATATCTTACTCTTACTAATATTATAAATGTGAAAGTTTGTATGTTTGGATGTTTGGGAAATCATCACGCGGAAACGACTGAACGGATTTGCATGAAGTTTTGTACGCAGATAGCCTATGGGCCAGATTGGAAAATAGGCTACTTTTCTTAGGAGTTGCCACCTGTTAAAAAAGTTTAATTAAATTAATACGCGGAAACGACTGAATGGATTTGCATGAAATTTTGCAAGCAGAGAGCTTATGACCTACAGTGAGAAATAGGCTAATTTTTTGGAAGAGTTGCCACCTGTTAAAAAAGTTTAATTAAATTAATACGCGGAAACGACTAAACGGATTTGCATGAAATTTTGCACACAGATAGCTTATGACCTACGTTAGAAAGTAGGCTACTGTTTTTAAGAGTTGCCACCTGTTAGAAATGTTTAATTTAATTAATACGCGGAAATTAATGAACTGATTTGCATGGAAGTTTTCACACAGATAGCTTATGAGCTAGACTGAAAAATAGGCTACTTTTTTTAAGAGTTGCCACCTGCTAATAAAAGTTGAATTAAATTAATACGCGGAAAAGTCTGAACGGATTTGCATGAAATTTTGCAAGCAGATAGCTTATGACCTTCAGTGGAAAATAAGCTAATTTTTTGGAAGAGTTGCCTCCTGTTAAAAAAGTTTTAATTAAACTAACACGCGGAAACGACTGAACAGATTTGCATGCCATTTCGCACAGAGATAGCTTATGACTACGGTGACCATATTTATGGGGGCCAAATACGGGACAAAAAATAATTTTGCAATTTTTTCCACACAAGCTAACAGATCTTAAAACCTTCTTCAATGATCCTAAGTGTATTAGAGCTGAAAGAGCATCCTTAAAGTAACATCTCAAACCTATAGGATATTTTTCTCGAGATTTTTTCTCCACAAAATTTGTTACAAAAAATTCCTTAAATTTTAATACAATAAAATGCAAGTTCGAAGTAGCAAGGATATACCGTTAATTTTTGGATTTATATTTTTTTGACGGTGTTACGCATTTTTTTCGTACGAAGTATGTTCGATAATATTTTTAAAAGAGAAGCAAATGAGCAGAACACATTGCACTTGCACCTTATTATAATGAATTTTAATGAGCTACAAACCTTCAAAAGATTCTGATCAAAAAGTTTGAAAGTTTGGTGAAACTTTGCAGAATTAATTTTTATAGTTTTTGCACAAAGTCGGAAATTTTTTTTATATGGTTTTTGTTAGGAAAAAAGCCTTACTTCCATAAAAAAATAAGAAATATAAAATAAACAAAATGAAAATAGCCAAACGTTACTAAATGTCTAGTCCTAATTTATATTTTGGTCACGTATGCATTTTTCTATTCGAATCACAGGCATTCAGATTAGAAACTAATAACTGTTTATGGAGAAAATTACAATCATATACCAACATCACTTAAAACTGTTTCATAGACATGCCATTTTAATGGGTTGTTAAGGCATCGAAATGCCGAACACTGAATACGGGACAAATACAGGGCGTGAAAAGGAATACAGAACATTTGGCGTCCCGTATAAAATAAAGAAATTACCAGGACAATTGGTCAAAAAAGAGGACTGTCCCGTATAATACAGGACGGATGGTCACCGTACTTATGACCTACGTTGGAAAATAGGCTACTATTTTAAGAGTTATCACGTATTAGGAAAGTTTAATTAAATTAATACGCGTAAATGACTGAACTGATTTGCATGAAAGTTTGCACACAGATAGCTTATGGCCTAGACTGGAAAATAGGCTACTTTTTTAAGAATTGCCAGCTGTTTTAAAAAGAAATTTTGCTCAAGGATGGTTTATGACCTGGATTGAAAAATAGGCTACTTCCTTAACCGGTTTTCCGATCAGAACGAAATTTAGTACGCTTACTACGGATTTCGGAAGGATGGTCTTTGACTGAAAATAAGTCCGGTAACTCAAGGCCCATTCCATACAAATTGGAATTTTCATATTACATACATATCTCTGGAAGTATTTGTGGGGGAGAACTGAAATGGTATAGTGATATGTATGTCAAATCAATGTTGATTTCATGACATTTCATAGACAAATTAATCAGATTTTATTTTTAATTGGATTAACGATTAATGTTTTAAATTAATTAAACGTAATCGCAGCCAGCGATTAACGATTAAAAAAATGTTATCATTAATCGTACAGTTGACTACGACTAATTAATTTTAATCGTCGAACGCGATTAACATTTTAATCGTTAATCAGATTAACAGTTTGCCAACACTGTGTGAAATCATGTTCATATTCACGGAGAAAAATGGACGTTTTTGGTAAAGAGGCGTAGCACCTCCCATACTAACTGAAAGTTTCATATTGCATATCTCTTCAAATGTTTGGGGTAAAGCACTCAAGCTTGGTATGGAAATACATATGTATGTATGTATGTGAAACTAATACCATACTCATGG
>NW_016158551.1:0-4018 GCF_001687245.7 Rhagoletis zephyria | reverse complement strand
TTTTTTTAAGAGTTGCCACCTGCTAATAAAAGTTGAATTAAATTAATACGCGGAAAAGTCTGAACGGATTTGCATGAAATTTTGCAAGCAGATAGCTTATGACCTACAGTGGAAAATAGGCTAATTTTTTGGAAGAGTTGCCACCTGTTAAAAAAGTTTTAATTAAATTAATACGCGGAAACGACTGAACAGATTTGCATGACATTTCGCACAGAGATAGCTTATGACCTATGTTGGAAAATAGGCTACTATTTTAAGAGTTATCACGTATTAGGAAAGTTTAATTAAATTAATACGTGTAAATGACTGAACTGATTTGCATGAAAGTTTGCACACAGATAGCTTATGACCTAGACTGGAAAATAGGCTACTTTTTTAAGAATTGCCACCTGTTTGAAAATGAAATTTTGCTCAAAGATGGTTTATGACCTGGATTGAAAAATAGGCTACTTCCTTAACCGGTTTTCCGATCAGAACGAAATTTAGTACACTTACTACGGATTTCGGAAGGATGGTCTTAGACTGAAAGTAAGTCCGATAACTCAAGGCCCCTCCCATACAAATTGGAATTTTCATATTACATACATATCTCTGGAAGTATTTGTGGGAGAGAACTGAAACTTGGTATAGTGATATGTATGTGAAATCAATGTTGGCATTAATCGATTGATGTTTTAATTAGTTAGTTAATTCGATTAAATTCAATCTGATTACAGTTAATCATGATTAATTTTAATCCGACTAAACAGTTAATCGTAACCGCGATTAAAAAATTAATTTTTAATCATTAACTCTTAATTTGATCAAGTAGGTTTGGTGATTAATTAAGTTATGCTGGAATTTCCCTGTGCACACAAAGCAAGTTAATCCGGTATGGCTAAGTCGGGTTTCCTCATCAATCTAAGCAATTTGGTGTGCATTTTCATTAAGATATATACCAACAAACGTTTTACAAACTAGGTTTGTAAAAGTTCCCAGTTTATGTATTACTAATAACAATAATTATTATTTTTTTATATTACGTGCTTTTTATAAGCGTAAAACACAAAATAATTACTATAACTGGTGTTTGGTTTCAAACTCGGACAAACTAGACAAATTAATCAGATTTTATTTTTAATTGGATTAACGATTAATGTTTTAAATTAATTAAACGTAATCGCAGCCAGCGATTAACGATTAAAAAAATGTTATCATTAATCGTACAGTTGATTACGACTAATTAATTTTAATCGTCAAACGCGATTAACATTTTAATCGTTAATTTTTAATCGTTAATCAGATTAACAGTTTGCCAACACTGTGTGAAATCATGTTCATATTGACGGAGAAAAATGGACGTTTTTGGAAAAGAGGCGTAGCACCTCCCATACTGACTGAAAGTTTCATATTGCATATCTCTTCAAATGTTTGGGGTAAAGCACTCAAGCTTGGTATGGAAATACATATGTATGTATGTATGTGAAACTAATACCATACTCATGGAGAAACATGAGAGTTATTGGAAAAGGTGGTGTGGCAACTCCCATGCAAATTGATTTTTCTATGCTGCATATCTCTGGAGGTGTTTATTGCAGAGGACTGGAACTTGGCACCGAGATGTGTATACAAAATTAATTCCATACTCATAGAGAAAAATTTGCGTTATTCGAAAAGGGGACATGGTTCCTGCCGTACAAATTTACTGTTTTATACTGCTTATCTCTAGAGGTGTTCATGGTAGAGTACTGGGACTTGGTACTGGGGTATGTAAAATCAATTCTAAATTCATGGAAGAAGATTAGGGTTATAAGAAAAAGGGGCGTGGCACTTCCAGTACAAATTTACTTTTTCTTGCCACATATCCCTGGAAGTGTTTGTGGAAGAATACTGGAACTTGGTATGGAGTTGTGTATGCAAAATGTATCAATTGCTCTTGGAAAAAATGTGAGTTATTAAAAAAGGAGGCATGTCGCCTCCCATACATACTAAAAACTTCTTAATACATATCTCTGGAAGGATAGAAAATCTCTCGAAGTATTTTAAATTTGTTATGGAGATTTATTTTATAAGTGCCGTACTGACAGAATAAATTTCATTAAATGGAAAAGGGAGAGCCGGGTTCGGCCTTATAATCTAAAGCTCTCTTGAGGCATTTGCTACAGTAATGAGAAGTGGTATTTTATCAAGGCCAGGTTACTAAATTTGAGTTGGAAATATTAGAACCCGCCGTGGCACCTCCAAGAAGGTTACACATTCACGCGTCGTATACCTGGAACCATTTTAAGGTAAACTTAGAGAGATTGATATCTTTCGAATGCCTAGCGCGCAGACGAGATTTTATAATTTCATAGTTTTAAACGGCCTAAATACCTTAATTCGCTTAAAAAATAACGAGCTATAACGAAATGGGCACAGAAATTAAATCTAACATCATTAAATTATTTTTCATATTTGTATAAAAGCGCGGGGTGAAAACCGCGGGTAAAAGCTAGTATTTCATAAAAGCAAAAAATAAAAATAGTTGACATCACTTTCTTTTTTAAACACCTAGGATATCACAGACCATTATAAAGGACACTGAATGACGGCAAAGCCCAAAGTTCTACATACTTGTTGATGTGATTTTTGAAATGAACGATACAAAATTAGCCGGTATACATATTTTAAAATTTTTAGAATCAGTGGTTGAAATTTTATACTGAAAGGGTTAAGAAAGCTTTAGAATAAAAGTGTGATACTAAATGCCTTTCACCATAAACGGCGTCAATTTTCTGGGTTATTAAGCCTCTAGTAGTACTAGATTAACTGTTGTCTTTCACGAAGTTCTTTACATAAATCTTCAACTAAATACTGAAGTATATTTACGAATATCACCTTTTATTATGCGCTTAAATTTAATTTCTTAATTTTAGTAAGTATTTCTTTACTGCATTCACCTGAATTTCGGGGGTTACTACCAGAGAACAGCTTTGAGTATGATCGAGCCTTTTTGATCACACTCACTAAAAATCAAGCACAAGCGAACGCCACACTCGGCTACTATGTGTTCGATCGAGATGCATACCCGACAGCTGCTTTGGTTACGAACGAGTCTGTTCGATCACCCTCGCTATAAATTGAGCACAAGCGAACACCACACTCGGACACCCGCAGCTAACCCGAAAATTTGTGTAACAATGAAACGGACACCCGAACATTGCGATAAAATGCAGGACAACAAAGAAATTTACGCTGAAGGTAACTGGCGCCAATATGTTCCCACAAAGCATACGAAAATGTTGTTGCTTTGTGCTTGTGCATACGCAATGAAAAAATTAGAAGCGAAGTAGACAAAAATGTTTTTGCATCTATTTCGTATAGTTTCGCGTGGAAAGCTGTGTGTGTATATATTAGAACACAGCCTAAAACTATGTAGGTACATAAGTACTTTTACAAAAAATAAATGTGCACCGAGTGTATAGGGCTTGGGCATTGCCGATCTACACACATTTATACCTAAATGGATGTAGGCGTCGTGATGCCGCATTTTGTATGAGCAAAAATATAAGAAATGGTTAAATGTACACTTAAACAAACTACCGAAAAATTCAACCTTCTCTTTACCCTCTACGCACAAAAACTAAGAACACCGCGATGAGAAGGCAACATTTTTTGTAGAAACAAAAAGGTCATAAGCCAATCAAGAAAATTTTGTGCACACTCGGGTTGAAACTCGAACACCCGGGTATATTGAGCTGCAAAGCACCCGAACCCAATCAAGTATGTATGAAAAGCAATCGGGTGTTGTGGCCAACATGTTCGTCTTGAGCTCAGTCGATAACGAACAATACTTCTGCTCGTATACAGAGAACGATGCAAAACGGGTTTTGTTAGATGATCGAGTATACACGAAAATCATGCACCCGCTGCAGATGTCTGGTTACTACTAGTTTTAATAAATTGTTAGTTTAATTTCTTATAAAATTTACCTTTAAGTTTTTGCATCTTAAGTGTTACGAACGATCTGGCAGCACAGTTGGAATAAGTCAAAAGTAAG
>NW_016158550.1:108176-125163 GCF_001687245.7 Rhagoletis zephyria | reverse complement strand
TGGATTGGACTTTTTTTTACCACATCGGTTTTATTTAATTTTTTCTTTTCATAATATTTTTTAAAAAACGTAAACACGTCTCTTACGATTGAAAAAATTTTATATTTACTACTTCATGTCGTTGGCATTTACATTTCATTTATAAGTTTAAGTTATTTATAAACATTCGCTCTCAAAACTTATTAAAGGTTTATTTGAAAACACTTTTAATAAGCTTAATATTAATAATGCTTATTTAACGCTTATTATAGCAAACTTAATTTAAGTTATTTTTAAAAACGTTTACTGAAATGCTTGTTGGGTATTTAATCAGATTTTTTTGAGTATGCAGAATTTTTTTTGAGTATGCAGTTTTGAAGCCCACTAAATAATAAAAAAATGCAAGACCGAAGTTATTATGAAATCCATCGAAAAATTATTATGTTCATGGTACTTGTGTATAAAACCTAAAAAAATATATATTTAAATAATATTTATAATAATAATATTAAAAATATTTGCCCCTCCCAAGAATTGCTGCTGGGTCCGTCCCTGATATTAGAAAAGATTCTGGAAACACGAAAAAAGAAAAAACCTAAATACATTGTAGAAGAATAGTTCTGTGGTTTGTCTGTATGTGTAACTATTTATGCATACACTTGAAACTTACCTACACTTTTTAGTTGATCAACTTTTTTAATTTGTTGACTTTGCNGGTCCGTCCCTGATATTAGAAAAGATTCTGGAAACACGAAAAAAGAAAAACCTAAATACATTGTAGAAGAATAGTTCTGTGGTTTGTCTGTATGTGTAACTAGCTAT
This sequence comes from Rhagoletis zephyria, assembly GCF_001687245.7. Lineage (NCBI taxonomy): Eukaryota > Metazoa > Arthropoda > Insecta > Diptera > Tephritidae > Rhagoletis > Rhagoletis zephyria. The sequence goes on along the minus strand of NW_016158550.1, from coordinate 124,362 downwards.
TTATGCATACACTTGAAACTTACCTACACTTTTTAGTTGATCAACTTTTTTAATTTGTTGACTTTGAAGCACTCCTGGTTGCCAATGTGTTTTCCTTCGGCTAGCCATTTGGCATTTTTAAACAATTACACCGTAATCAGCGAATTCAACAATTACTTCCGGTCTTCGAGACATTCGCCAGCTCCGCCAAACCACTCCGGGAAAACTTGTTTCGTTTTTTGGCAATGGCGTTAACAGTAAACCCCTTCACCCCAACCACATGAGCATACTCTTTAAAGAGTGTTTTGTACCAGCTCATCTGCAACCGACACACTTCAAAAACTCTGTCGTCTGGATTTACGAGTCTCAAATCCGTGAGAATAAGAGCCTCAGATGCTTTTGGCAGTTCTCCGGGTGTTTTAACCATGATTTTGGAACATTTTGACTTATACAGAAGCTTTTCGTATATGGTATAGCCCGCATAATATCTTTGCACCTGTATTTCTGCATTTTTGCCCTCATCGTCAGCTGCTCTACAGGCTCCAGTTGTACACTGGCGTGATCGTCCTCTTCCATATTCCAGTCTAAGTTTATATCGTCATCATATTCGCAGTTTGGCCCTTTTTTTCAAATCTGCGACGCAAAATCTTCATGAATATTAAACGTGCCACTATGTACTGGATTTCGTGTGCTGATGGGTGCGTGTTGATGCCCAAGCTCGCGGGGGTTTTATAAAAGAAATTTTCCAGTGCATCCTGGTTTAAATTTCCGAAGAGTATACATTTAATTTGCGGATAATTTTCAAAAATATTTTTACTCAACTCAACCATTGCCTTTATAGTAAGCGAAAACCCAGAAAAACAAACTGCGCGTATATTGTTAGGCAGTTGTACGCTTGACAAAAAATCCGCGTGGCCCATAACCCTTTCCAGATTCGCTTCTGATCCTCGCCATATTGGACATTTAAGTTGATTTTTATTTAATTAAATTTTTTTTTTAATTTTCCGTCCAATTCATCAAACAAGTCATTCTTTCGCTTGATGAATTGTTGTGTAGGCTTAACGCAATTCAGCGTGTACGGATTGTCACCCAATAGTCTTTGCGATTTGGCCATGAAACGCTCATTTTCACGCTCCAGTAAATTTTGGTAATATTTTAAAACTCGTGTTGTCTTTGTCGATGGCATACAGTTTCCTGATAACCTTGAAGCTAGCAATTCCGTCAGCGGTTTTCAAGTCGTGCTTCAATAAATTGTTGCGTACTGTTAGTTAAGTGACAGTAGACGTACAGGCAGACCATTTTTTTCATTTAATACAACAAATGGAATTGCTTCAAATCCTTGAAAAGACGGGCCTTAGGACCTTAATCATAAACGATCGCTTTGACATTAAGGCCAATTTTCTCTACTCTAATGTTAGAGAGTAGAATGCTGTGTAGCTCTCCAACAGGTACGCCTCCCTTTGCTAAGTAGTATGACAAAACGTATTTCCATGAAGCCGCTAGGGCTTTTAACATAAAAAAAAACAACATTTGTCTCCTATTTTCGTATTTTCGCGGCTGCGTCAACAGCAGCTCATCCCACAAGATGTTTGGCTTTCCACAGGAGCGCCAGCTGGCCAAGAAGTGGAAGGAGAACATGGGACTCACGCTTCTGGATGACCTGCCCCGAACGAATGCGTACCTTTGCGATGTCCACTTTGAGAAGGAGGTGGTAGGAACCAAACTTCCTCGCAAGAATGCGGTTCCCACCCTTCATATGGGTAAGTGTCCTTTAGTGAAAAGTATGTAAAATGAGAATAAGCTTAGAAAGAGAATAAAAGAGCTTGAAGCCCAAGTGGAAGATTTGACCAGAAAATTTAAGGATTTGCAAGAAAGTGTTATCATTCCGGCAACAGATGTCAGCATACATGCTGTAAATTGTCTAGAATGATTGTAAGTGCGCGTCAAAGCTATAACGAAGACGAAAAAATCTTGGCACAGAACATAAATTATATGTCGACGAACTTATTATTTGCCTTGCCTCACATAAAAAAAACCCCGTTTAGCGTTGGCGTCCCATACGTTCTGTAGCCCCAGGCTTCGAAAAGAAAGTCCTTAACAACTTGGAGCAAATAGTGAAAGACGTGTCTCCAAATGAACGTATTTGAGAAATTCTTTTTGATGAAATAGGCATCAAAAACGACTTGACGTACAACGCAAAAAGGGACATAATAGATGGCTTCGTCGACTATGGCTGTGATAATAACCGTGAGCCCATAATTGGCAACAAATGCCTATTTTTTATGATTAAAGGCATCATATCGAAATGGAAATACGTACTATCGTATGTAGTTGGCAAAGACGCGGTTAAAGGTCCCACCTTCGTTAAATTGTTCCATGAAAATAGAGATGTTGCCCAACAATTAGGCCTTGATATCAAGGCTGTGGTCTGCGATCAGGGCCCTTCACATGTCCGGCTTGCTTCTTCTCTGAATATTTCCCAAGAAACCCCATACTTCATTCAAAATGGTAAAATGTTTTTTTCTTTTCGACTATTGTCACTTGACTAAGTCCATCCGCAATAACTTATTAAGATATGATTTCAAAACAATGGATGGCATCGCAAGTTTCAAAGTCATTAGAAAGCCAAATTCAATTTCAAGATTTGCCCAAACTGACTGATTCCCATGTATATCCCAGTAATTTTGACAAAATGAGCGTCTCCAGGGGTACCCAAACCTTTAGTAACTCAGTTTCAGCCGGAATCGAGTTGGCATACGATAAGAAACTGTTCGGTTCTGATTCGTATGTCATCAACTGCGCAAAACCCCCTGCCAAGGTTATGCAAACGACTTAACGACCTCTTCGACGATCTAGATGCTAAACCCCTATTTAACGAAAACCCCCTTAAGCGCCCTTTATTCTCCAACTCCGACGATAAAATTCAACGCCTCACAGAAAACATTAATTTTTTTAAACTATAGAAATACCATATACCCAGATTAAATGCATTGAAGGCTTTATTATAACACTGGAAGCTATCATTGGCCTATCCAAAGACATATTCGAGCAACATAAAACGATTTCATTCATCCTTCCCGGGAAAATAAATCAAGACGCCCTTGAAAATTTGTTTTTATAAAGTAAGAGCGAATTTGGGCATTAATAGCCACCCCACTGCGTATGAGATGCAGTTTATTGTGGCGCGGCTCATCTCTATGCATATCATAGGACGAAAATTTTCCAAAACCAGTAGCAATTCGGAAGAAGATGATGGCATTAACCTTGACTGGAACCCGCCTCAAGAAGATACTCCTCTAGATACCCTGAACCTTTGCGAGGTGCTCCTTCAAGACATTGAAGCTGAAATTCAAGTCCAGCGGTATTATACAGGGTATGTCATTTTCCGAAAGGTCTTACAAAAATTAAAATGCGAAAAATGTCTTGATCAAATGAAGAAAGCCCATAATACTTTAGACGACGATTCAGAAGCCCTTATACGCGCCAGAAATTATAAAAACTTTCTGACCTTAGATTAGTAAACCCTGAAGATCGTGTTTTTGAGATATGTCGAATGCAAATGTCCCTGTACAACGAATTATTCTCAAAGCACGCCCACAAATCCGCCATAAAGTGTATTATCGTCTCAGCCATGCGAAGTAGAACTCTTGTAATATTGAAGCAGGCGATTGCTCCGAGCATCGCGTACAATTTTTAGATTTTATGGTCACCGTTTTGCTATATAACAACTCGAAATGGCTAGCTCGACAGACATCAGAGCTCCATACTGCAGCCATGCAGAGTCGCGAACGTGACAAATTAAAAAAAATGAGTACTTAATTTTTTATTGTTTTTAATTTTTTTACATAGTGAAAAAGTAGCTAATTTTTATTTTTTTTGTTTTTTTTTAATTATTTTACTTTTCTTTTATAAATTTTTACTTTTTTATACACATTTTTTTTATTTTTCGTGTTCGTTATTTTTTTACTTTTTTTAAATTTTTTTAATTTGTTTTTTGTTTCTGTGACTGCTCCGAGCACAATATTTTGTTTTTATTGCTCGGAGCACTCGTAATGGCCAGACAGGGGAACTCCATGCATCAGCCGTATTTATGTTAAATACGTACGATGTAAGAATATAAAATAAATATAAAGTGAAAGCCATCGTGTTTGAGATATGCCCAAGATTTTGTGGAGTTTTACCGAACAGTAGTCCTGCAAGACCAGGTCGTACAAATCTAATTTGCCGCCAACGCAAGAGGGATTTTTGTGGGGGAGGGCAAATTTGAGCTCATCCCGCATAAAGTTATATGCCTTTGTAGACATGTAATTTATATTTTGCGCTAAATCCTTTTCAACATCTGTGTATGTGTCCAATTCAATTTTTTTTTATAAATTTGCATATTCTACATATTTTCAAATCTTGGTACTTTTTAATTTGCTTGTTGGCATTGCGAATGACTTTCGTCAAGACCCTCTTCAACGTGGCGTGCATCGTAACGCTGCCTTCTTTCTTCGATCTTTGAAAACTCTTCAAACTCCTCCAAGGTTAGATCTTCAGAAACCTTTGGCGTCCAATATGTCTTCTAAACGGGCTGAAGGACTCACTTCGAAGACGTGCTGGTAGGACCACTAACGAGCTGTGGTTGTGTCAAATGCAATTGCGGAAAAGCACCTTCGCTTTTTGGAGACGTACTTCTTCTCAAAGTAACGCTCAAAGATAAAAGATTATTTGCTAATTGGATATTGCAGTTTTAAATTACAGGCTAAGGCCCAAGCACTGAAAGCCGCCTCCGTTTTGGGGAACGAATACGCAATCTTGCTATCATCAGCGGGACAACCCTAGATAAGGCAACCTGTAGCTTTCTTTTCTTTTGATTATTCATTTTAGTATTTAATTCAATCTTAGTTTATTATATTTTATTTATATGACACTTTATTTTTCTTTATTTCATTTTATTCTATTCGATTTTATTTTATTAGTTTTATGTAATTTTACTTGATTATATTTAGTTAAATTTTTAATATCATAAAAATTCAAAATCATGCTCGTACCTGACCGGTTGTCTGGAAATGGAAAGCATCACGTACAATAAACATGTTGCAAAGTATGTACATACATATGCATGCATTTTTTTTTTCATTAATTTTCACTGCACCCGTTTATGTACATACGTACATATGAATATTATGAACAACTCCTTAGTTCTTCACCTTTATTTCATTAACACCAAAAAAAATCTGCATATATAAATTCATTTCCACCTGAACTTACCCAGGTTGAGAGTTGGAACAGCTCCTTTCTTCAGCTTTTTAGCCCCAACCTCGTCAGCTCCAAAGTGGTCGCTGCAGACGTGGCTATGCTGTGGCGCCAGGGGGGCATCTCGTCCAATCCGCAGGTTCTCTCGCCAGCGATTTTGCAACTCCCGGTTTTTGGGAAAAGGGAAGTAGTTCCTTTTTCATTCGCCTGAAAGGCAGCCGCGAGCGATACATTTCCGTATTTTTGGCATACTTTTTCTTAAAACAATTCAATCAACACTTTGAAACTCACTTTTCATAAAACGACAACCGCGCGCTTACAAGATTTTTGCTTTCATTTTCCCCTTACCCATTTTTTTTACAATTTTGGCGCATTTCTACTTTTGACAAATTATAGAAATCGCCAAATGACATTTTTAAGTATTTTTTTACCATTTCTCCGCTTTTCTTATAAAAAATCTAAAAATAGCCAATTCTCATTTTTAGCCTAACGGTATGTCGCAAGAGCAAGTGCAAAAAGCTGAAAAAGTTCATCTCTTTCTGTGGTAAAAAATTAAGTTTGGTGAACTCTCGCATCTCAAATACTTATTTTGGTGAACTCCCGCACTCAAACCTTTCAGAATTTAGTAGTACAAAAAAAATTTAACATTAACATTTGCTCCTTCTCATTACATTAACATTCTCTGATACTACCTTCCTCGAGTGCCGGACTCTCACCGAAGCGTGTTGGGCTACCCACTAAAACCCAAACTCCCACCGCCCGCAGGAGAATCCCGCATCTGGCACCGCAATTATGCATGTCTTCAGATGCAGGAGCGCGCTGCTAGAGCGTCGGGGCTGCTCTTTTGTAGGGGCGTCTCATTCAGGTGTCCTCAGTAGACATCCGTCCTCTCGTTTGCAGCGGAGTACGAATTTCACCTATCTAGCAACTTGTTCCCACTTGTAGGCACTGGAGATCAATTATGTTGTTCGGAGTTATGTCCCGTATCTTTTTTTCAACATTCTGCGCGAATTCAAGCAGTGTTCGCAGGTGAAGAATGTATGGTACACGTTATTTTCGACGTTTATTATTAAATGTATTATTATTTTTTTTTATTATTAATAGATAATTAATATTAAATTTATTTATTATTATTATTATTATTATAAACTTACTAAAAAAGAAGAAACCGCAGTGAAAAATAACATCGTTTAAAGTACAAAACCGAGTATCGTCACTCCGTGTAACTGACATTTGCTGCCAAAAATTGGATTTACAAAATTCAAATAATTCCAACGTGGGGTTATTGGAAACGGGGTTTTTCTTAAGTTTCGCTTTTTTTCCTTTCGATTGCTTCTACCTAATAGGTGGAATTACTCCCGTCGAGTTGTAATCTTCGTTTTTCAAACGGCATAAACTGCAGTCAAGGCTTGATGGAAGTCCGCTATTAATTAGTTTGTGCATTTTTTTAATAAAATTCTAATGTTGGTAGCGACCCCTAAAATTATTTAAGAAAATCGAATGAAGAAGTGCGTCGCCTAAATTTCAAAAAAATAAAAAATATTTTACTCATATGGGGACCGCACCAGTGTTGGCTTTAATCGACTGATTTTTTAATCAATTAGTTAATTCGATTAAATCTAATCCGATTACAGTCAATCATGATTAACTTTAATCTGATTGTCAGTTAATCGTAGCCGCGACTAAAAAAATTAATTTTTAATCATTAACCCTTAATTTGAACCTAATTATTATTAATTTATTCTGGACTAGCAAATGCTTGGCTTGATAATAACTTTTGCGTTGACCAATACAAAAATAGGTTTGAAATGCAAAAAGGGTTTGTAATGCAAACACTATTGACGTCGGTTGAAAGGTTAAATCCTGCTGTTCCACAGGAAGAAAGAGTTTTCCGGCTCAAACGGGGTCATTGATATTCCTATCATATTCTTTCTAATTCGTCACACTTCTTCTTGATATACCGATGACCCGTTGATGTGCGTAGGACATCTGTGGCGACTTAAAACTTTTGCGCTTCTTTGTATTCATACTTAAAGCATGGGGCTTTATTGAGTCATCTAAAAAGTAAATTTTTAGAGCTGTATCTAAATATCTTGATTCCAGCACCATCTACTTTTTGGGTACGTTTTTTGCTGAAGCACTTCTTATCAAAGATTACCTGTTAACCCAGGTAAAGACGGATTCTTTAATATCTCGACTCCAGCGCTATCTTTCGGCAGAATTTTTTGCAAACGTATATTTTATGATGCAGAGTATCCGGAGTCGTAATTCGGAGTAATAATTCGTTCAACAATTATATTGGCCATCATTTTCTTTACTAAGAATCCTATTTCATTTTTAAGGTTAGGTGGATTAGAGTACCTAAAGAAGATGAGGTGCTACGACTTCTTGCAAACTCTCATTCCTGTTTAGTTTACAACAGGTCATTCCGTTCAGCTGTTCTTTGTAATGGGTCCTAGGTTATGGTTCTCTGAACGTACTCCATCTATTGGAGGTGCAACACCCCTGTCAAACACTCACTCTCTATCAGTTTACTATAAACGCCACACCCTCCCCCACTCATTTGTATACTTTACCATAGATATTCTCTCCAAATTTCAAAGTCATGTGAGTTAGGGGTCCGCAGATGTGAGATTTCACGGCTATGGAATGAGCCTGCCACCTTGTGCAAACTCACTAATATTTACATCGCTATAAGCGCCTACTTTATTTATGTCTTCACACTAATTTTTGAATTCATGTGAATTATCGTTCCTAAGTTATAGCTGATTCAAATTTTACGCCTGTAAGATGTTCCACGCCCCCTTTTACAAACTTATTATATATATGGATGCTTTACTTTAAACATCTATCATAGATCTGTCTTCACACCAAATTTAAAAGTAGTGTGACTAACGGTTCTGAAGTTATTGCAGATTAAAAGTTTCACGCCTATGGGAGGTGCCTCGCCCCCTTGAACAAACTCATTAAAATATACCTTACTATAAGCGCCTACCATAGGTACGTTTTCATACCAAATTTCAAATTCATGTGACGTATGATTTCGAAGTTATGGCTGATTAAAAATAGGAAGGGCCACGCCTCTTTTACAAACGTATATCTACTTTACTATAAGTATCACCGACGATATGTAGTTGATGAAGATTTTATGCAACTCGGTCACTTTTGCATACGCAACACTGCTGCGAATAAAAGCGAAAAATTCAGTCTGCGCCAGCATTCACGTCGACTGCTACGCTGTAGCTGTTTTTTTTGTCAAAGTCGACTTCGTTATTGCTGCCTGCGAAAGTAACTGAGCAAAACAAAATAAGCATACATATATGTATACATATTTATTTACAGACTTATGTACATATTTATATACACGACGACTACGGAGAACTGGGAGAATAGGTATTTGCCAAATCTTATTGGATTCTTGTTGAAGATGACATGAATGTATGTAAATATATATTTCCAAACATTTTGTATATATATAGATATGGAACACGTTGTACGTACATATGTACATATGTACACTGTAAATATTATGAATGTTTGTATACACACATATAATATCTAATATGTATATAATAAACACATACATTTTCTCTGTGTATGCATGCGACTTTGTTGTTCCTGCATATGTATATGAAAATTACGCACACCGTCTTCACAAGAGTCACAACTCAAAATTTGTAATTTTTGAGATTATGCGCTCAAAATGTGCGCAGAGCATTTATTTACCTTTCAGCAAAAGCTGGAGCAAATATCTGTTATAATTTGTTAAAAAACCCAATGTAAAGTCGCCCTTGCCCAAGTGGTTACCATGTGCAAAGAAATAGTAGTTCTCATTTTCTGGCAGAGGTATTATTTTGAGTTGTGACTTTTGAAGACGGTGGACGATATGTACATACATAACTATGTTTATATATGTGTATGTGAAAGCGCACAATCGTCGCCGGCAAACAGTTTTTTTCTTTCGTTGTTAAATTTTTGCCGGTTACGCTTTGTGCTTTCGTTTGTAAACGAAAAAAAAATTAAACATCGTTTCTCTCGCTCGCACATCCAGCGAAAACTCATCCAACAAACGACCAAACGAGTTCTCTGCTTTGTCACGTCGCGGTCGTCGCTCAATTTGACGCAGCAGAGAATAGCAGCACAGAACTTAAATGAATGAGAAGAGAAAATGAGTGAATTATGTTAAGTGCACTGTTTGTGGACAGAAAATAATGTTTAGCAACATGTACGTTAACATTCTCCGTGTTGCTGGGTAGGTTAATGAAAACCTAGCAAGCCTTTGCTTGAAGTTGTTACATTTTTTAACATTTTGTACATGTACTGGCATCAGAGAATGTTAATATAAAGTTTGTTTATATTAACATTCTCTCGTAGTACCGATACATCTGCAGATATCACAATTCAATAATTATAGTTTCGCTAAACTGGCAGTTGTCTCTCTCGCACCGCTCCCTTAACAGTGGCCCCGTGCTGCTTCTTTGCAAATTTACTTGAAAAATTGTAGCTTACGCGTGAAATAGAAGTATACGTTTTCGTGCAAAATGTTTATTTGTACATATATGTATAAAAAGCACATTTAACTGATGAAAACATAAATTGTTTTTAAATTCGATGATTTAATTTTGAGCCCTTTTGCAGTTTTTATACCACTAATAATGCACATAAGTCTCGTACCTCACGTAGATATCTACATACATATGTATTTCGTTTAAAATGCCAAATTTCCTGCAAACACCTTAGAATTTACGAAAGCAATTTTACTACTAACTACATACTTTGCGTACTTTTCTACTACTATAGTTCTATATACATATCTCTGCTCGCATTGCTGTTAAAACGAGACGAAAGCGAACGCAACGGGAAAGTTCTATACAAATTCTCTGCCGAAGTTCGCTGCTGCGCACGAACTTGGCGCAGACATGATTTGAACAAAATCGTCAACGAACGAAGCTGGCACCGACAAAGTTGCCAACAAATGGAAATAGTCAAAATTTCGCTTTCTGCTGGATAAGTTGTGTTGAGGATTAGAGCGGAGTGTATTGTTCATAGTATGTTAGCTGTGAAGAATAATAAAAACTGCAAAGTGTAAAAGAAATAAACAGTGAGTTAAGTGGAAAGGAAATTCGTGAGACTTTGTGGTGCTTGGCAAGAAAACTAACATTTTTTGGAAGTAAATCGAACTAAAGTAATTAATTGGCGTGCGGAAACAATTTTGGCGAGAAAAGAGTACTGGCGACCGCAAACGAAAGTGAATGTGAGGAAATGTCAAAATATGCAAATTAATTTTGATGCTTGAATTTTTCTATTGGGTCGAAAATTCTGATTGGAATGAATTTTTCCAACCAGCCGAAGTTCGGTAAAAAGTAACAACGTGATTTCATCAAGTATGGCATTTCTGCAGGAACGACGAAATAACTAAAAATAGCAATATCCAGATAAAAAGTGATCTACATACATAAATAATTAAATAAAACTCAGGAATCTTTTTGAATAGTATTCAAGTTGCTTGCGAGCCAGGCAGTGAATAAATTTAAATACATACATACACATAAACTTTTTATAATACAATTCAAGTTCAAAGAGCGGAAAGCGCGAGCCATCAATACAGCGGACTGTAAATTCGATAGCTTCGATTGTTAAAAAAAAAGAATAAAAGCTAGTAAAAATGAAAAATCATTTTTTGAACGCGTTGAAGCCTGTGTGCTAATTATACGCAAATTTCAATAGAAAAACAAAGACACTAAATATAACTAAAGGATAGTATGTACATAGACAAATACATATGTATATCTACTAAACTTCAGAATAGATCTTTTGCGGAAATTCATAACTGTGCTATTGTGGATATTTCCAAAAATCTAAAAATAAAAACCCATTTTTTAAATTTAATACAAACGGTGTAAATATTGTGTCACTGCGACACTTTAACCATTAACTGAGTTTGTAGATGAAGAAAGTGAATTATAAAAAAATTACAAGAATTTAATTGGAATTTTAAAATGGAAACCACATTGCTGTGTTTATTGCGGTAAAAAGTAGATTTCGTAAAAGGCACTTTCGAAATAATCAAAGTGATTTTTATAGACCTGACATAAATCTCCCAAATTCGGGACCAGATTTCGATGTTTCTCTAAATGATACATATGGCGCCACGTCGTGACAGCAATAGCGCCAACAGCAGTTCCAGTATTTTAGTGCAACATCAACAGCAGCAAGGGCAACAACAACCTCATCTATTTGCATACGCCTCGCTATTCAACAGGGCAACATCACTTGATTCCTCTAACATTAGCACCGCAATCACCAACAATATAAGCGACAATTTGTACAACAGTAATAACAACAATACCAGCATGCCACCTATGCAAACATCGAACCTGGCACATCCTTCGCTGAGTGGGACTGCCTCTGGGGGGTCGAATTCAATCGCCCAGAATGGGCACCACCCACACCATGTCAGCAATAACAGCAACGCTAACAACATAAATAATAATATGAATAGCAATAGTAATGGCAATATCCAGGATCAATATACCCGTTGTTGCTATCCCAATGGAGATTGTTTAAAGTTGGATGCCGGTTTAATTTCTCTGGACGACCTGTGTGATGTGGTGCGTGTGCTTTGTAATAACGAGAACTGCAACATGGGGCAGTACATGCATCGTGAGTGCTTCGATGCATGGGAGCAGTGTGTGCTCGCGACACTAAAGTCCGTAGGCCGGGCACGATCGTGGTCCGAACGGCAGCGCAGCCAAAATTTGTGGACAAAGAAGGGGTTTGATTTAGTCTATAAAGCTTGTGTATGCAAATGTGGTCATGGTCATATTCGCAAGGATCTGGAGTGGACCCCACCTACTCAGGCCACGGCATCCAAGTCAAGTGCAACTCTTAACGGTGGCGGCGGTCAATATGGCAATGTAAATAGCGGTCCAATAGCTGGTGGTGTGCAACAGCGTGTGCTAATGGTCAGCAGTACCTCTGCTGAGGAAGATGACAAGAAGAAAAAGAAGAAAAGAAATCGTAATAATAATCTGTCCAAACCAAACATGGCAGCAGTGAATACAAACGGACTTATTGCCGCAGGTGGTCAACAGCAACAAGCTCAAATGGTACAACCACCAGTAACCACCCAACAACAATCTTCTCAAGCTGCTCAACAGCAGTCAGCCNATGGCAGCAGTGAATACAAACGGACTTATTGCCGCAGGTGGTCAACAGCAGCAAGCTCAAATGGTACAACCACCAGTAACCACCCAACAACAATCTTCTCAAGCTGCTCAACAGCAGTCAGCCAATTCCCTACTTAACGGACAACAGAATGGCATTAGCAATATTAGCAATGGAATCAGCGCAATTTGCACGCCCAATAATGTGAACCCAACTGTTTGTAAAGCAGCCATCGGTAATAACCCAAACAACTCGCTCATTTCTAGTAGCAGTAACAACCAAGTCAACAACGTCTTAACCAATACCAGCGTTGGAGTTATTGGCTCAGGTCTGCACAGCAGCAGCTCCACCACCAACCAACAACAGCCACAAGCTCAACAGCAGCAACATCAACAGGCCGTTGCCTCTTTGAATAATATATTGGGATTAGATTTGCGTGCTCGGGCCGGCAGTTTGTCGTCAAGTGGGGCGGGCAGTGGTTCTACATCGCCTTCTGATTCTCAATCTAGCGGTGAGATTTCAATTTCGCCCATAAATCAACAACAGCAGCAGCAGCAGCAACAACAGCAACAACATTTGCAACTGCAGCAATACCAACAGAGCTTGTTGCAACAGAATGGCTTAACGAAAAGCATCTTAAATGGTGCATTAAACGGCTGCGTCGATACAATCCAACGCAATGCCGCACTTTTGGCAGCACAGCAACAGCCCACGGGTTCTCAGATTGTGGGTGGTGTAGCTGCCGTTAATGGATTAAACGGGTTAAAGCAATTGAGTGTTTATGATCAGCATTTGGTGCAGCAGCAGAGAAACAAGGAGGTGGAACTCTATTCGGAGCGTGTACGGTGAGTTGATAACGATTTTCTACCTTCACTCTTACATACATATGTAGGTATGTTGGTTAAAAAGTACCCTGCAAACCATTCTTTCAGAAAAATTTGAGTAGCAGAGAAGTCTTAAAGAATTCGGAAGAAATCATTTCCTCTTGCAATTTTTTTTGTAGAATTTTCTAAGACGAATTGCACTGTGCACACTTCGATTCTTTCATGAAATTAGGGAAGAAAGTCGGTAAAGCAATGCGGCGATATGAAGATTTTTTTTCAGAAATTCCTTTTAAGAAATCGTACGAGAATTCTTTACTTGTTATCTCAACCACTTCATATGATTTTCTTTGGAGATTCGTTCGTAAAGAAATCGTTCAGAATTCAGAATACACCATGGCTCAATAAACAGGTAAAATTATCAAACAGCTTTCTCATTTATATTCTGCCATTCGGTTGCGTTGTTAACAAATTTTTAATTATGCCAGTGTCAAAATTCTTCTTGCTCTAATCATAGTGATATAATATTATTTCACTATGGCTCTAATTATCTCACCTGGTATATATAATTCCCCTATAGGAATACACTACTGTTAGATTTTAAGATATTAGGAACCTTGGTTTACAGATTAATTAAAAAAGCCCGACTTCACTCACGTTTTCAAAAGCTACATGTACATACATATGGGCGATTCCACCGTCACGGGTTGGACATTTTTACAGACACAAATTTTCTTGTTTAAATTTAAGTATTAAGTACAGAACAATTCTACATTTTGATAAAACTACACCTACTTAATTGACTATTATAAGAGTTATTACAAAATAGGAAAAAAATTCAAGCTTTCTTTTATATGGGAAAAATCTGATTTATTTATTTTGTCTCGGGTGTGACAAAAAAAAATAACCTGCTTTTTGGGGCAGATATATTTTACGGAAACTCTTCGAATTTATTTCACTTTTCTGTGTCAACTTTATGTCTTGTAATAAAACAAAGAACCAGGAACACAAACAAAGCAAAAACTAAAAAAAAAAATGATGACTTTATTAAACCAAAAACCCGAAATTCCTCTGTCGCGGGCGGGACAACGTTTGTCACGGGTAGGACACGTACACATTTTTATATGAAAAAGAGCTTTTAATGTGGTCCATATATAAATACTAGTTAATTAAAAATATAAGTACCAAGTAGGGATTAAATTCCCTCACGTTTTTTCTTAGGATGGTGCCTTTTATATAGAATAAAATACTTAGCACCGTCAGCCAAAAAATTATTAAAAATTAACGCGATTTCCTAACGCCTTGAAATTTTCANGGGCGATTCCACCGTCACGGGTTGGACATTTGTACAGAAAAAATTTTCTTGTTTGAATGTAAGTATAAAGTACAGAACAATTCTACATTTTGATAAACCTACACCTACTTAATTGACTATTATAAGAGTTATTACAAAATAGGAAAAAAATTCAAGCTTACTTTATATGGGAAAAATCTGATTGATTTCTTCTGTCACGGGTGGGACAAAAAAATAACCTGCATTTTGGAGTAGATATATTTTACGGAAACTGCGAATTTATTTCACTCTTCTGTGTCAACTTGGTGTCTTAGAATAAAACATAGAACCAGGAACAAAAAAAAAGCAAAAACTACAAAAAAATGATGGCTTTATTATACAAAAAATCCGAAACTCTTCTGTCACGGGTGGGACAACGTTTGTCACGGGAAGGACACGTACACATTTTTATATGAAAAAGAGCTTTTAATGTGCTCCATATATAAAGACTAGTTATTAAAAAATATAAGAAGCCAAGTAGGGATTAAATTCACTCACGTTTTTTCTTAGGATGGTGCCTTTTATATAGAAGAAAATACTTAGCATCGTCAGCCAAAAAAATTATTAAAAATGAACGCGATTTCCTAGCGCCTTGAAATTTTCGCTTTACCTACTTAATTTTAATACGTGTGTCAAGTTAGCACTACACTTTTCGAAATTGCAACCGTTAACTACGGCATTAATTGTAGTGTTTTTGTTGTAAATTTGTTATGGAAAGAAAAAATTTGTACCATTTTTTCTTAAAAAACGAGAGCTAAAAATTTTTTCTTTCCACAACAAATTTTAAAGTTAAAAGCTACAATTTATTCCGTTGTAAGCTTTTCCATATCTCAATTATATCGACTAGGTGTATGGTGTCAAGTTAGCACTACAACAGAANAAATTTTCACTTTACCTACTTAATTTTAATACGTGTGTCAAGTTAGCACTACACTTTTCGAAATTGCAACCGTTAACTACGGCATTAATTGTAGTGTTTTTGTTGTAAATTTGTTATGGAAAGAAAAAATTTGTACCATTTTTTCTTAAAAAACGAGAGCTAAAAATTTTTTCTTTCCACAACAAATTTTAAAGTTAAAAGCTACAATTTATTCCGTTGTAAGCTTTTCCATATCTCAATTATATCGACTAGGTGTATGGTGTCAAGTTAGCACTACAACAGAATTTATTGTAGCTTTTTTATTGAAAATTTGTTGTGAAAAGAAAACTACATTTTTTTTTTTGTTTTCATAACAGTTTTTAAAGTTAAGAGCTACAATTAATGGCATAGTAACATATTGGATATATCCATTCTATCGATTAGGTGTATGGTGTCAAGTTAGCACTACATACCATTTTTTCTTAAAAAACGAGAGCTACAAATTTTTTCTTTCCACAACAAATTAACAATAAAAAAGCTACAATTAATGCCGTTATAACATTTTCAATAACTCAATTCTATCGACAAGGTGTATAGTGTCAAGTTCGTACTACATAAGTACCATTTTTTTTTTTAAACCGAGAGCTACAAATTTTTTCTTTCCACAACAAATTTACAACAAGAAAGCTACAATTAATTCCGTTGTAACCTTTTCAATATCTCAATTCAATGGCAATGGTGAAACACTACAATTAATGCCGTAGTTAACTTTTCCAATTTCGAAAAGTG